>NC_050590.1:6928528-6936028 GCF_013368585.1 Megalops cyprinoides
ATATCACATTGACATAAGTATTCAGACCCTTAACTCAGTACTTAGTTGAAGCACCTTTGGCGGTGATTACAGCCTCGAGTCTTCTTGAATATGATGCGACAAGCTTTACACACCTGGATTTGGGGATTTTCTGCCATTCTTCTCTGCAGATCCTCTCAACCTCTGTCAGGTTGGATGGGGACCATCGGTGGACAGCCATTTTCAGGTCTCTCCAGAGATGTTCAATTAGCTTGAAGTCCTGAATCTGGCTGGGCCACTCAAGAACATTCACAGAGTTGTCCCTAAGCCACTCCTGCATTGTCTTAGCTGTGCGCTTAGGTCATTGCCCTGTTGGAAGGTTTACCTTCAGCCCAGTCTGAGGTCCCGAGCGCTCTGGAGCAGGTTTTCATTAAGGATATCTCTGTAATTTGCTCTGTTCAGCTTTCCCTCAACCCTGACCAGTTTTCCAGTCCCTGCCACTGAAAAACAGCCCCATAACAGGATGCTGCCGCCACCATGCTCCACTGTTGGGATGGTTTTGTGCAGGTGATGAGCAGTGCCTGGTTTCCTCCAGACATGACGCTGAGAATTGAGGCCAAGAGACCAGACAATCTTGTCTCTCACAGTCTGAGAGTCCTTTAGGTGCTTTTTTGCAAACTCCAAGCGGGCTTTCATGTGCCTTTACTGAGGAAAGGCTTTTGTCTGGCCACTCTGCCATAAGACCCAGAACGGTGGAGTGTCACAGTGATGGTTGTCCTATTGGAAGTTTCTCCCATCTCCACACAGGATCTCTGGAGCTCAGCCAGAGTGACCATCAGGTTCTTGGTCACCTCTCTTACCAAGGCCCTTCTCCCCCAATTGCTCAGTTTGGCTGGGTGGCCAGCTTTAGGTAGAGTCCTAGTTGTTCCAAACTTCTTCCATTTAAGAATTATGTGCTCTTGGGAACCGTCATTGCAGCAGAAATTTTTTGTAGCCTTCCTCAAATCTATGCCTTGACACAATCCTGGCAGTTCCTTCGACCTCATGGCTTGGTTTTTGTTCTGATATGCATTGTCAGCTGACCTTAGACCTTAGACCTTAGAAAGACAGGTGTGTGCCTTTCCAAATCATGTCCAATCAATGGAATTTACCACAGGTAGACTCCAATCAAGGTGTAGAAACATCTCAAAGATGATCAAGAGAAATGGGATGCACCTGAGCTAAATTTCAAGTGTCATGGCAAAGGGTCTGAATACTTATGTCAGTGTGCTATTTCAGGTTCTTATTTTTAATGAATTTGCAAAAATTTCTAAAATCCTGCTTTCACTTTGTCATCATGGGGTATTTAGTGTAGATTGATGAGGAAAAAAAATGAATTTAAACGATTTTAGCATAAGGCTGCAACATACCAAAACGTGAAAAAAGTGAAGGGGTCTATATATATATATGATATAAAAAGGGGAAATACTAACACTGGGTCAGGAAGAGTAATAAATACACATACCGGCAGAGGAGATTATTTTCTATCTAAGTGCGTGTCTGCTGCTGAGGGAGAAGAGCCAGAAGCGGCTCTCCGTGTGCCCTGTTTCTCCTCGTCTGTGGTCCCTGGGTGATCACAGATCCGCTCTGTGCCCGTGTCCCCCAGGAGCTGGGCATGCCGGGGGGGGTCTGGAGCAGGGCCGTGGGGGAGGCTGCAGCGGGGATCAGGCAGTAGATGGAGCTAGCGGCTTTGTGGCTAATCTGGATCTGGATCTCGCCGTCCTACGAGGCAGGCGGTGTTTAATGAGCAGACTCGGGCCCCGGCCCACGGGCCCTGGGCACTGGCGTAGAACACTCTGTCAGACCCCCGCAACACCTCAGATGAGCGGGCATCTGCTGGGCGGCCACGCGCTAACAGCTCTGTCTCATCCTTAATGTGCTGCCTCATGACGGATGTGGGCCTCACGCTGGCCGTGCATAAAGAGACAGCGGCAATCTGTGGCTAAAATTAAACAGATTGATGTGCACCGGGGCTGCACGGTAGCCCCTCCAATTCCACGCCCCCCCCCCCCCCCCCCCCCCCCACCACCACCCCCTTCCCTATAACCCCTCTCACCCCTCCCTTTCTCCCCCACTCTCTCTCTCTCTATCTCTCTCTCCCTCCCCCCTTTCTCACTTCTCACACACACTTCCTCTATTGCAAGACATTAGTCCTTTGTCTTAAACCCGCAGTGACAACAGTTTTACCACCACCACCCCTTCACCCCTCTGCACCTCCCCCCCCTGCAGCGCTCAGCTCATGCGTGTCACTCCGCTTGATGTGAGAGGGTGTGGAGGCGGAACGAGGTCGTGGTTAACAGACACACAGAGCACCGCTCCCATCAACCCCCCCCCGCCACCCCTCCACCGCCTGCCCAAGCCGGTTGTCACCAGGTCCGCTTCGAGGAAGACCCCACCCGAAAGCAGAATTTCCCACCGAGAACCAGGTTCATGTCTCAGAACCAGTTTCACCCAGGGAGAGATGCCGGCCAGCTGGGCCCAGGGCAGAGGGGACCAGTCAGACAGTATCAGAACTCTGGGCTTTGTGTTTATTACTTAATATTAAGCTTCTACATGACAATGGCCAGTGGTTCATGAAGGGTTGCTCTTACCAGCACTGGTCCATAGCCTTCTCTGCCATCACTCAGGAAAGACCTGGAACCATTACATTACATGCATTTAGCAGACGCTCTTATCCAGAGCGACTTCCAGCACAAACAGTACATAAGTTTATCCATTCAAGTTGAATGAGCAACAGTGTCAGACCAGGCTAACAACATTCCCAGACCAGTGAGTGTGAGCATAACGCTATTTAAGCCCTACCCTACGTTAACTTGTGTTAACCTGACTAGACAGAGGAAGCCAAGTGTACTCCCACACATCAGTCACTAGATCACAGAATCACGGCCACGGCCACTGCCAGTCATCGTTGTTGCGCACGCAGCTGTCTTCACAGTGGTCGCCGGTCGTTGCAGAAATTGCGCCGGAGGATGTATTTTGACAGAGCGGGCCTGTTATTAGAGACACGGCTGCTATTGTTATTCCTGCCAGGGCGAGGGACCCTCCTGCGAGGAGGACAGGTGAGTCACTCCGGTGACTCCGCTGCCTCCGAAGGTTCATTACGCCCCTAACAACCGAGGGGGGGTCCTCCTCACCTCTGCACACGGCTGCCCCCTGCTATTGCGGTCGGCGTGTGTGGGGATGGGTAATGAGGGCTGGGGCACAGGGAGAGAGAGAGAGAGACAGAGCGAGCGAGAGAGAGAGAGAGAGAGACAGAGAGAGACAGAGAGAAAGGGGCAAAGAGAGAGAGGGAGAGAGAGAGAGAGAGACAGACAGAGAGAGACAGAGAGAGAGAGAAGAAGAGAGATAGAGCGAAAAGGAGAGAGTGAGAAGAAGAGAGAAGGAGAGAAAGAAAGACAGAGAGAGAGAGAGAGACAGAGAGAGAGAGAGAGAGAGAGTGGGTGAAACTGTCCTGTTTACAATCACCTCAGTCTGTCACACACCCACACGTCCTCACCTCCTCTCCTCCTAAACAGATTGCACCAGGTGTCTCTCCCACACTCCTCTCCTTTCGGCTGGGCACGGCTCCCCCAGGATGTCTCAGAGCTGTATTTAACAGTAATTAAGTTCCCCCCGGGGGTGGGTGTTTGGGGGGGGTCACCACACACCAAAACCATTCTCAGGGACCACAACCAAATCCCCACCACCAGCCCCCCTTATTGCTGGGTGAATTCAGACTCGGACAACGCTCCACCCAGGTTCCAGACATGCCAAGTGGCACCCGACTGCCAGCTCTCTGCAAATGGATGCTGGATTGAGATCTTTCATTAGTTACGCCTCAAGGTACCGGGGATGTGCGATCATTTGCCGGAGTGACAGTTCTCCCAGCGCAGACAACAACCCCCTTTTTTTTTTTTGTCGCTCTCGGATGGGGTTCTTGGATGAGGTGCTTTCTTTGTTTTTAAATCGGTAGCTGTGGGGCATTACCAGGGATATTCAGGAGAGGAACAAAAAAGAGGACAACGTTCCACGTCTATATTTACATTGAGTTTTCATTTCACCGTCTTTGTTGTCAGATCTCATTGCCAGCGTTGCCTTCCTTCAGTTTTCTTTATTCCTCTACACGAAAATCCCCTCTGGTTAAAAAAAAAAAAGCGGAGTGAGTCTCATCTCTGCAGTTTATAGATAACATTTACTCCTTTTCCCGGAAAGGCAGAAAAATCTCACTGTTGGAAAAAAAAAAAAAAAGCTTGTCAATTAGTGTCAGTTGTTTCACATCAATGCAATCAAGCACAGCTGGCATTTGCTGCCTGATCTCCACCCCCACAATAATATGACAGAATGTATTCTGACCCAACAGAATTAAAAAAAAAAAACTGTGGCTGCCTACCCTAGTCCCTCTGAAAAAAAAAGGAAAAGTAAACAGTTTAAGCCTTGTCACATTAATTACACACTGCCCTCCCAATTCATATTCACAAAAATAGCCGTGCTTGCTCGAGCACATCCAATAATGTATTATACAGATAAATAGACCAATTATAATAAGTCATTATAATCACTGACAAACGCCATTTGCCTGCTATGCTTTTTTTGCGTCCTGTTAGCGGAGGCTGCTGTTTTTTTTTTTTTTTTTTACCTCCAGTCCTCACACCTCCAGTGTAGCCCGACAGGTGATAGGGCTACCTGGGTGATGTCACGGGACTGGCCAGATCCACTGCCACCTGTGTGTAGAGTCACAGCAGGTAAAACCTGTACATCCCCCTCAGTCTCCCTAATCCTGCCTTATCAGCTCAGTGCTGACCAAAATCACACCGATACAGTATACACTCACACTCAAGGCTGCAGAGTGCCCTGGCAAACTCTTATGTCCTTTTGGACAGGAGGCGGGCGTGGCCTTGTGACTCAATGAACATAACACTCCAGGTGGAACAGAGTAGCCCTTGGAATGGGGGGGTGGGGGGCGAGCGGAGTTAGTATCAAGGGAGTAATGAGCGTCAGTGACTCCCCCCAAGCCCCACCCCAGACTAGCATGCATCAGTGCAGCTGTCATTTGCTGTGGACCTATGCGCCTCTCTTCGAAAATAAGCCTCATCTGCTCCCGCTTCCAAGCCTCTGGGATAATATTCACAGAGCTGGCTATAATGATGGTTAATTTGAAGCTTTCTGGCCGCTTTCCATTCATTTCTCTCCCTCTCCCTCCCTCTCTCTCTATCTCTCTCTCCCTCTAACCAATCACTCACATCCTCGCTCCATCTTTCTCTCTGCCTGCCTGCCTTCTACATCGCCCTCCTTCTCTCTCTCTCTCTCTCTCTCTCTCTCTCCCTCCCTCTCTCTCCCTCTCCCTCTCTCTCTCCCCCTGTCTTTCTCCAATCCATTAAGTTTGGCTTTCAGGGTCCTTCAGCTGAACGCATTTTCTACATTTTCCCAGGGCACCATCCCCCCCCCCATCAGGACTCATTCGATCACCTTGCAGCTAATGTTTTTAATTCAATTGAGGCAATCCATATCGAGGCCTTGTTCCTCTCTGCTTCCTCAGGAACAGGGGCGATGAGAACAGAACCCCCCCCCCACCACCACACACACACACCCCCCACCACCCCCCACAACCTTGGGGAGTGTGTCTGTGGAGCTTCGATAAGAGAAGCTATCCATCGCGCTCCCGCGGCCCTGCCCGGGCGAGGAGCTCAGGCCAGGAGAGCTGGACGTGTTTACGTTGTCTAATCTGCGCAGCAATGAAATGTCAGCCGTAGAATAAAAAAAAATACGGGCTTGGCGGCCCTCCCTCCCCCGGTGCCTGAGGAGACCAGCAGCAGAGGCTATTAATGTTTCACAGCCCATCTGTGTCTCCCTATTCTCCCCAGGTCCACGGTACGAGGTTTGCGGGGGGAGTGGTGGGGGAGGAGGGGGGGCGGGGGGGGACTTAGACCCGGCAATATTTCCCCCCTCTCTCTCTCGTGTTTTGCTGCTTCAGCGCTCATCAGACTCAATCACTTGTGCAATGTGTTTTTATGAATTAATAAAAGGCACTTTGGAGACCCGGCTTGGGGGGGTGGGGGGGGGTTGGAGACCGAGAGCGCAATCTATGGAAGTTTAATGAGCACCGTGGGGAACAAGGGGACCCCGCTGCCATGGCATTGGCAGGGCCCTCTCGCCGCAAACCGCGCTACATCAATGTCAGCGCGGCGCAGGGGTGCCGAGGGCCCTGCCCGAGACGGCTATCATTACACGGATAAATACATCTGCCTCTCGAGCCTGCCCGCGGCACCGCCCCGTTCCCCTCCCCCTCTCCCTGTCCCTCTCCTGTTGATGGCCTCAGAGCACCCATATCTCACCCGCATCCCCCCCCTCCCCCTCGCCTTTGGGAGGGGGGGGGGGACCTTGGGGAAAGGCCCTGCCCCCTCTCCTATCACATTCGTAGCACCATAAATAAAGAGCACCGCGGTCGCCATGCAACGAGGCCCAGGCGCAGGCTCCCGTCTGATATGGGTTCGGAACACGGCGGTGGCAGCGGAGGTGGAACACGAGGCGAAGCCAAGCGCGGTGAGTCATAATAGGGTGGGAGGGGCCTACCGCCAGATTCGCCCGCCTCTCTAAATGGGCAATTATTTCAGTCAGAGCACATTTGAGCGGGGCTGCAGGACAGGGTAATTATGGGGGTCAGTGGCCGTGGATAAGGATCTCTCTCTTTCTCTCTCTCTCCCCCCCCCCCCCCTTCTCCCCTCCCCTTTCTCTCTCTCTCTCTCTCTGGGGTCTGCTTGACAGACGAGTCCCTGGGTTACAACACGCTCATTGATTAAAGACCCGCCATGGGCATTGATTCGAAACGGCTGAGGTCGCAGGTGCAGGGAAAGTCATTCCTCTCGCTGGATTGCTAATGACAAGATCAAATGCACTGCGCCTCCGTCGCCCGCCACTCCAATTCTGACCGCGCGCCAACTCGATTGCAATCACAGAGATAATGATAGGAGTTTGCTCCACACATATAAATTATTTTCATAATAATAAGCTGGTAATCTGATGCCGGCTGCCTTTTTTTTTTTTTGTTATTATCATTTTTGTTTTTGTTTGTCGTTGTTTGCGGTGGTGGTAGTGGTAATTGGGAAGGAAATTAAGAATTATCTTTTCTAATTGCGGTGGGTAACTCAGTTAAATACACGCTTTGTTAAAATATTGTAGATGAACTATATTCAAGCCATGTGGAGAGACACGCTTGTACTTATGGTGAGATACTTGAACTGAACTGCTTATAAAACACTATCAGCAACACAGAGGAAAGGTCATTTGTGCTGCAGCTTAAAAGACACTGTATTGTCATTTCCAACGAAGACACTCTGTCTCAGCAACAGGCTGTAATACACTTAGCCCAGGCCCCGGCTGATTCCACAGAGTGAAACAGACCATCCATACTTCATAAACACTCAAATTTAATCAGTTTGATGAGGTCAAGTGGATATCTGCCTGACAGATTCAAGGCTCCCTTTGGTGCCGTAATCACTACACATTGTAAACCTTTATGCCGACGTT
>NC_050590.1:6938528-6956028 GCF_013368585.1 Megalops cyprinoides
TGCCTGGCCGTGCCAGCTGTCCCTTCGGCTGCAAAGGGGGGAAGAGTGGAAAAAAAAGGGGGTCACATGACCAGGGCACAATGCCCAGGTGAAAATGCACTGTGGCAATTACCAGGAAGAGCTAATGGCATCACAGTGAGCGGCACAAGCTCGAGGCGGTGCAAAGCATGAAATCTGGATCTGATTATTACAGGGCACCGCGGTGTTCACCTAGGTAACAAAGGTCAAGCCCAGCTGAGTTTTAAAGTTGTTATGAAGGCAGCAGAGATATTTTATACTGTAGAGGGAAACCAATCAGGCAGAGTTTCCATTGTATTAAATGTTATACCATGTGCATGTGTAACCATGTGTCATCTCCAGTTATGCCCGTGGAAGGCCACCTGGTATGTTTGTTACCTGTGCTGGCATTGTGTTCCTCCGATCAATCCTTCCTTCCAATCCATTGTGATCATATTTCCCATCATGCCTTTAGGTGGGGGGAGCTGGTGTTTTGCACGAGCAGATCTGTCTCAAACTGGATAATGGACCCTTGATAGGGCTGCTCTGTAGTCTGAGTGATGCTCTCTCTCCTCTGCACCCACCCCCCCCTCCCCCATTGGAGGGAGGGCCCCTAATCACTTGGCAGAACACCCAGTGGCTGTGTAAAGAATACTTCACCTGGTGTCTCCGCGAGCGTTTGAAAGCGCGGGCTGTAAATACAAGTGTCTAATGGCTTTTCATTTTAATTTACAGGCTCCGAAGGAGGCCTCTGCCACGATGCCCGGGATGCAGCGGGGGTAATTAGTGTTTCTGAAACCTGAGCAGTTATTTAAAAATCAATGACTTGTCATTATACCTTGAGATTATTCCCCGGGAGCGCGGGTGTATTGATCCGTTCATGTGCTTACTGGTTATCGACCGGGTCAGTAATTTGCCACTGAACGCGTGTTCGGTATGGGAGAGCTTTCTGATAATGGCTTTATGCTATTAATACTGCATTACTCAGTGGGCAGGCCTTCAGAGGCTGTGAGGAGAGGGCCCAGACAGGGTGGGACAGAGGGGGAACACGCAAAGGTGGGGGCGCAGTGCACACTGTCACCAAAGTGAGGCGCTGACACTGACTGTACAGGGGACCTACTGAGCACGTCTGTATCAGAGAGAACAGAATCATCAGGGCCCCAGAGCTGTTCTCATTAACAAAGATAAAGAGACAGAGCAGCGTGCAAGATGCGAGAAACCTGCCCGCGAGTGTCAGTGCAAATCACGGAAAGACCGAGAGATGATTTCAGTTCCTAGATTTCACCCTTTTCTCTCACGTTTGTGTTGTGTTTCTGTGTTTCTGTGTGTGTGTGCGCGCCTTCCTTTTTTCCTTTTGTCCTTGATCTAAATTTTTGTTTTTCTTCAAGGCGGACGTTTGATGAAACAATTTGGCGCGTATAAGACGACCGAATCATCGCACGTGCGTCACACATCCGCCGCTAGTTGGCGGAATGTAGGCGTGCCCGACATGCTGATTGGTCCTCTGATAGGAGTGGGTGTTGGTATGTGTAAACTGGAGCGATGTTCGTACCCCTGAAAAGAGGATTACATTGCTCAAAAAAAAAATCAGCCTTGCTCACCAGGTTGTTCAATCAAAAAGCTTCCTTTGCAATCTGGGCAATGTGGAAAAATAGATTTTCTTTTTGCCTTCACACAGACTTTAGCATTCTGGTATTGGAACACACTGTCGCGGTGTACACTTTTCACGCTGGGATGTGGATCAACCGTCTGAGTTCAACGTAAGAGCTGAAGGAGTGCATGCTGAAGTAAACATTACTTTAACGTGATTAAATCAGCTGCCCACAAGCCACCAAGTACACACCCTTGTTCTGTAAACACATGAACGACCGGACGAAGGAGACTGCAAATTTCTGCGCCGTAAAAGCTTCATGACCGGGAAAATACAGAAGAACGCTTAAACTGCAGCAGTTTCCGTGTTTTTTTTTTTTTTTGCACCTCATTTGACAGGCTATCACGGAGTGTCGCTTCAGTGCACCGCTGGTAAAGAGAATGTCGTGTTGAACATCTCGAGAACTGAAGTCTCAAGGGCCCCGTCACAAAACAAAACAGCTCTCTGAATGGCCCATCTCTCTAAGTATTGTTTCCTGTACTGTGCTGGAAGCGTTCCATTGTGCAGTCTATAATGAACGCTGTGCCTCGGCCATAGTACATAATTTAATGTAAATGACAAGGCAAGGATTTAATGAAAGCAGCCGACTGAGTTGCGGAAGCACTGAATCTCCACGGTGATCTAATCCTGAGAGCTGGTGTCTGCATTTTGCTGTCAGTGCTGTGCATTAGAACAAAATTCAATTATTTAAAAAAAAAAAAAATCCATCTTTAATATTTATAATGTCTTTTTGTGAGGCACAGTCTCCAAGTAGTTTAGAGTGTTCATTTGTTATCGGAAATAATCTTTCATCCGTCCTCGTGTGGTTTGTTTATGAAAACCAGTGGCAAAAAAAGCAACAGGGCCAAAATGTACTTAAAATTAAGTTGCTAATGCTAAACATTAGCACTGTACAATATTGGTACTGCACTGAAAAATAACTGCAATCTCCAATAGTTTTCGAAGAAAACACATAAATAGTACAAACCATTATGGTAATAAGGCTGTTGTCATTAGAAAAAAATATATTTTCCAAAACTGCAGACTGCTAAGTAATGTTTTACAATGTTGTTTCTGCAAAATTGCAGAAAATGTTGAATGACAAATGCAGAGAGAACTTTGTGGAGAGATACTCTACTGTGTACGCATACAGTCACGGACATCTTCACCCTACTGACCCTGACACTCTTCCTCACACATGTTGCTGTAATGTGACACTATCATACAACATCCATTAATTAACTTTGCTGACGTGCTTCCAAACACTGCATGCCACACCATGCCAGATGACAGATCATTATTTTACATCACCAGCATTTAGCAGATACTCTTATCCAGAGCGACTGACATTGGTTACAGTTTTTTTTTTTCCAATGTCATCCATATACGTAACTGGATATTTACTGCGGCAATTGTGGGTTAAGTACCTTGCCCAAGGGTACAGCAGCAGTGCCTAAGCAGGGAATTGAACCAGCAACCTTTCGGCTACAAGTCCTGCTTCTTAACCACTATGCTACACTGCCACCCAGATCAGAAACCACACCAAAACTGGCCTTTGAGTAGGAGGGACTAAGTCACAAAAGTGGTGGTGAAAAAGACACCATTGATTACAATGGACAGTTTATACCTCTGTGAAAATCACTTGTTTTGTGGGGAGGCAGCTTCGTCTGTAAGGTAAACACATTGCTGTTCTCCTCTCAAATACATCTGAGTTATCTAAGGTGACACACTAAACATTACAACTATAGCCTCTTCTAAGCTCAACACACATTGCAATTCATGAAAATGGCAAATGAGAGCACTGCAAGCGACCTCGACAAACATTAGGAGAGATACCACACATTCGGTGGAGCTGGGGATGACACAGCACACAATCTCTGCACACAACCTCACAATGTCAGCATTCAAGCAATGGTTTCTGTGCCATAGGGTGTTGTTTACTGATACCAGCACACAAGGTCATGAATTACTTACCAGAGCTGCAGAAAACTGCAGAAAGTATTTCTTCAGGTTACCCTGTCATGTCTTCCCAATCATCATGCTTCAACCATTTGCAAATGGATTAGATAGACCCTCATATGTCCTTGCCAAGATACCGCTTCCGCTTCTGTGTAACAAGTACCTTTTGGCTTACTGTATGCGTCTGTTGCTTGGATGACCATATGTCCTCTTTTTCCCGGACATGTCCTCTTTTTGGGATGCGTATTTTATGTCCCGAAGCGAGGACATGTCCGGGAAAAAGAGGACGTATGGTCACCCTAGTCTATTGCAGTAATGCATATTGCACTATTGCAGTAATGAGTCTATTGGTTCTAATAGCATACGGCAAACCTGTTTTTTTTTCTTTGTTGTTGTTGATAAATTATGTCATTGAGTGGATATTTTTGTTGATGGTTGGCAAGTCTCTCACCAAAATGGTAAACAGGAACTCCAAAGAACAGTTAGCATCACACATAGGACTAGGCGCACTACACAATCTATGCTGTAGAGCTGATGTACCATTTCAGGGTGAAAGCAGAGAGATTCACCCAGAATCGTGGTAAACTCCCATCAAAAAGAGCTTAACCGAGGCTAAATCCATAAAGCGAGCGCCAGGCAGCGCTGAACCGGAGGCCTGGATCCCAGCAAAGACTCATGGCAAAGGAATGGGTGGAAAAGGGGACGTGAGAGAAAGATGGGGGCAGGGCTTAAAAAAACAAAGCTGTGGGAGGAGTGAGAGAGGGAAGGAGAGATCAAAGACGGGCTCGTAGAGTCCCCCGTAATCAGCCCGCTTGCAGACAAAGCCAGAGAACGTTTTTCACATAAACCACACCAGTGATTGGGGACCAAGCATAGGCCTTCAGTCTCTGAGGAATGGTGCCAAAGTCGTTCCACTGCTTGCTGTGAAGACACATCAAAGAAGCAGTTAGTCCTCCTACCTCCCTCTGTTAATGCAGCACGAACGATCATTTGCATAATTGAGGTTTGTATACAAATGGTTAGTGGCAGCTTGATGGATCATTTCCTGAAGAAGTCTGTTGTGTGTTTTACAGTGATTCCATTACACCCCCCCCCCCCACACACACACACACACACACACACATACACACACACAACCTCTTCGCTGTTTCCTTCTGAAAGGAGAATGGGAGAGTGGCGGCAGTTTTCTCACTTTTCGCTGCCCCTCATGGCTTGATATTTCAAACATTTCATGTCGCCACCTAAACATGGTGTCACCACCAGTGCTTGGAATTTCACACTTTGCAATCAACTTCATGAAAACCTGGGATTTCAAAGTAAATTGATTTTTTATGCTCATAAAACATCGTCACACTGCGCTCTTCATACCTTAAACTTTCTTGTTTTACTGGATGAGCTTCATGAGGGGATAATGTCCATTACAGGATTTACACCTGTAACCTTATTGTTACAAGTCAAGTGTCTTTATCACCTTTCTGTGCTGCTGCCACAGCCAATGTTAATATTATTAGGTCTAATCCCATTTAGAAATTCCAAAAAATGATTAGATTAAGGCACTCAATTCACATAAAAACTCACACGTTTCAGGTATAAAATGTGGTGTAGTAATAAAATGCAGGGCTTTTTCCCAAAGGTTTCTGGTTTAAGTCCCAGGTAGCCCGCTGCAGTTGCAACCTTGGATAAGGTACTTAGCCCGAATTGCATTACTAAATATCCAGCAATGAATTACACGTCTAAACTGTAAGTTGTGCAAGTCTCTGTGGATAAAAGCCTCTGCTTAGAAAAAATGTAATCTAAGATCCAAACCTCTGAATGTTTTCGGAATGCCCCCTCTGAATTTCTACAGGACTTGTAATGGTTATTATCAGGGCCAGACCTTGGCAAAAAAAATCATGCCGTGCGGCCTCGCCTTTGGCTGGAAGTCTGCTCCAGGTTTTTGGCAGCTCCCTAGCCTGGCCGCTCCCGGTGTGAACCCTCCCTGGTCCCCTCCCTTCACCCCCTGCCTGCTCCGTTAATGACGGGGACCCCGCTGGGTCATTGTGTGCCAGTCCCCAGGGCCAGCGCTCTCAGCAGCCTCGCCCCGGCCAGAGGCACTGACGCCAAAGCGCTGCCGCGTCTCTCTCTCTGCGCCTGGGGAGTCCCGCTGGGGCCTTTCTGTTGCTTTTTGTCACGCTTTTTAATGGCTGCCGAGGAATGCCTCAGGCTCACAGACACACTGGGCTGCTCTGATTGGCGTGTCAGGGCATTGTACCCGCGCATCCTGGTGATGCTGGGGTGTGGTGTGGTGTGGTGTGTGTGTGTGTGTGAGTGTGTGTGTGTGTGTGTGTGTGTGTGTGTGTGTGTGTGTGTGTGTGTGTGTGTATGTGTGTTCTCTGTGAGCATGTGTGTGTGTGCGTGTGTGTATGTGTGTGTGTGTGAGTGTATGTGTGTTCTCTGTGAGTGTGTGAGTGTGTGTGTGTGTGTGTGTGTGTGTGTGTGTGTGTGTGTGTGAGTGTATGTGTGTGTGTGTGTGTGAGTGTATGTGTGTTCTCTGTGAGCGTGTGTGTGTGTGCGTGTGTTTATGCATGTGTGTGTGTGTGTGTGTGTGTGTCTTGGATGCTGATTGGCACTCCAGAGGGCCGGGTGCTCTGTTGTTGCAGGCAGGTTTCTAATTGGATAATGAATGGGTGTCACCCTTTTTTCCCTGCCTGCACAGCACACTGGCACGTGGGAACGGGGAGGACCTGCGCAGCGATTGGCTGAAGCTCTAACTGAAAGCCCGCAGTTCCCTTTTCCATGGAGCAGATAACTCATTGTTGATCCACATTCTCACAAACAAGCCACATTCATTAATATTTAATCTGAGTTGAGGAGGCAGATATGTTGACGCAGGGCCAACCGGCAGCGTGTGATTTGCGTCTGTGTGCCGTGCAGTTGGATGAGTGACGGGGAAGTAGGCCCTTAGAGCTGTAGGCGTTAAGTGCAAATGGCGCGGCCAACCTGGCCAAACACACCTGCTCTGGATTTGCATGAATTTAAGGAACTAGGATCAGAGTGAAGGAAACATAAAGGACAGATACTGTTTTTCCAGGCGAGGTCACTGACATCATGCGGCAGCGTGTGGCTTGTGGCGGTGGTTAGAGCGCCGGACACCAGTGGTGTGTCTGCTACGCAAATTCAGTGACGATTTAAGACGAGATTTGGAAAGGTGCCACTCACACATCCCTCACAAGCGATCGTTGCAAAGCCACTTTGTTTAACTACCGGTAGTTTACCGGTACTGATAAACCCCCTTCTCTTACCACCACCCTCATGTCACGCACCTCTGAATACAATGGGACGGTACATTCATAATTAAGAGTCTGCCTATCTAATAACAAACATACTTTTCAAAGATCACCTGTTGCAAACAAGGCCTGCCGCCATTGTCATTTCAGCCATGATGGAACAATCATGTATAATTAGTGCTGTGGAGCTATAATCAAGGACAGGTGACAGCACCAATTGAACCAATCTCACCCGGCACCTGCTTCCTGTCCTGCTCTGACGGGCCTGTGTGAAATTTCCTTCTGTGCGGCGGCCCACCGTGGCCAGCGGTGGGACCGCAGCCCGGACGACTGAGCCTGTTTTCCTCTCGAACTTTCGCAAAAACCGCTGTGCAATGATTTGTGTTCCTGCATTTGCATGTAAAAGGTCAGTGCCACCGGGCAGATCCACCGCCATGGCACCTTACTGGCTGCCCAGGTCCGACCAGACAGGAGAAACTCACCCCGTCGCCACACACTACAAACGTCACTTACTTTGGAATGGTTTACCAAAATAAAAATGTACTGCAACATTTCAAAACTCAAGGCAAACTGCATAATGGAAAAGGTAGCAGCATATTTAATGACTCAATTCTAATGAGGAAAATTCCTCCCCTTTATTGTATAAATTAGAATTTTTTTCTGAAAAGACTAGCTTGCTTTTCAGAGAGACCACTGCAATGAGAAACACTGACACTCCACCACCTGTGGCTGGCATCAGAGTAGGGAACGTGCTCAGATTAGGTTCTGATTAATCCAACAGATCAGATTCCTGTCTTCTGCATCATTTCAAATTCAATGACCCGTTTTCTGATGTTTTTGAGCTGAGAAAGGGAAAGAAAACTCATTTACTGCTCTCACATTAAAATTTAAAATCTAGGAGAACATTAGGACATGTAATGCAGGTAACACAGGGATGCTGGAAAAGAAAAAGCAATAAAGTAAAATGAGATGGATTCAATCCACTTTTACTAGTGATACCGCAAGAATCAATTCTTTTAAGAGAGGGCACAAGACGAATTTGAAAAAAAAAAAAAGGCAAACGAACGCTGTGTGTGGAGAGATCAGAGAGCAATCATGTATCTATACATAATTCATTTACTTTGATCATCCAGCCAAGTTTTCCCCCCTCTAAACCAGGGAGGTGTTGAAAACCTCAGGAGTTTTCCAAGGCAAGAAGAAAAGATCAATGTTTCGGCACAGCGGCATGCCGAAGTCTGGGATCCACAGAAAAAGATGCTCTTCTTATATAGCTGCAAACCATAACTTTCTAAATTAATTATGGCCTTAAAAAAAAGACGCTTAAAATATACTATAAGCACCTAAAACTAAAATGAGCCGATGTGAAATGGATTTTTAAATGTATTGCAACACAAATCGTGCAGTTAGGAAGCAATTTGCATATATTATGTACATCTACCAATGCGTGTATTTTATGGGTATATAATTATGTTTGTATTTACATACAGTATATGGCAGTATAATTATAATATATTTATCATATTAATATAGAGATATACCTATCATTTATACTATGATTTTGTTCAGTGTGCTCCTGCTGTGTCAGTTTTTTCAAATCAATATATAATCCAACATTCTGCTTTTTTTCCCCAGTTATTACATTGAAATTGAATTGTAATGGCCTGTATGTCATGTTATTTTCCTGTTCTCCAGTTTTATTTATTTTTGGTTTAAAATCTACAACTGCCATAATTTGTTTTCACATCCTTTTTTTTTTGCAATTATGCATAATTGTATCATTTTACTTGTTTACATGTTTTTTTTTAACATTGATGCCATATTTTATCTGGAATATTATCTTAATCTTCTCTTCTTCTTTTGTCTGTTTAATCTTGCAGCAGTCACTTTACCTCGTGTTGTGTTGTGGAAATCCAGCTGAGACGGTCCCGCTGTGAAGGGTGCTACGGCAAACAACATCTGATTGATAAATTGATTGAAAATAACCTTGCATAATCTTCGCTGAGACACAGAGGAGGGCTAAACATTAGTCAGTCTTATCTGTTTTGTATTAGCTCCATAATGATTAATTGAGCACTCAAGAGTTATGGATGAACTAATTACCGAGCTGAGAGCTCATATCATTAGTCGGGGAGAGAGCGCGGTGGGGCTCGGAGAACGGGACCGTGCTGTGATTGCTCACCGGGGGTGGGGGGGGGCTTTCATGCTGTCTCCCTCCCAGGCCACGCCTCCACCGCGCCAGTCCACGGGTCTGTTTCCACCGCCATGGGCAACGCCGTGACAACTGGCTCTTCATCACGCCTCTGTAGGAACCTGCTCCCCCCTACCACCCCCCAACCCCCTGACTGACCTCCGCTACAGCTACGCAGAGACCCCCCCCCCCCCCCCCCCCCCCCCCCCCACCCACCAGGCTCCCCCCCACCACCCAGTGTCTGACAGCTCACAGCAAACGCGGGCCTGCACCAACCTGTCAGCTGTGACCGGAATGTGCCTCGGTTTTAGATCATCTCCTCGATAAATGACCAGTGTTTATCTTCATATATATCTATGAGATTGAGAAAGTAAGAAAGGGGGGGGGGGGGGAGAGAAGGGTGGAAAAAGGAAAATCTGGCTCGATCTTACATTTCCTCCCATGTTTTATTGTAGGGCCCTAATGTGTATATCTATTTTCTGATGACATGCGAGTATCCATTATTACAATATATTTTTCATTAATCAGCTTGATATCCTGCACAGTTAATTAAACTTCTCTTTTTTTCCCACCCCAGGCTATAAGTGAAGGTTACCCAGCCCTGTTGCATTTGAGATATATTTCTTGTGCTCTTCGCCGGGTACAAAAGAACACAAATGCTAATGGTTTACAGATTAATCTCCCCTGTATCTCCCGGTGCGGTGTGCAGAGAGTGGTAATGATGACACAGATAAGCACACCGAAGACTTATGTTCGGCGGAGCGGTTCCCCATCCCTCTCCTCCCGGCATGCATCTGGAGCGGCGCTCCATTATTCTCTGTGTGCTCATTGATTGAGAGGGGCATCTGTGCAGAGTGGCTGTCAGTGAAGCACACAGATTGATAAGCCTGTCTCTGCCCATCTTTATCCAGGGGCTGTGGCATTAATCTCGCCTCCTGCTGTGGGAGTCCACCTTGTATCTATTGCTTTGCTGAGCTCCTGTATTGACCAGACAGGTATGACTCCTGGGTGCGTGTCCATCTCACTGACCCAGACGGCCGGGGAGAGGGGGGGCCGCGGTGACGTGGTAACCGAGTCAGGAGCAAAGCAGACACCAGGGCAGGATAGGGAGGTTGCAGCCATGCTGTGGACACCACAGTGCACCTCATATTTCCCAAGCAGAGTCTAGGATTTGTTGATAACTCTGTGAACTCACTGTGCTCATCAGCAGTTCCGGGATATACCCCATTTAGGCCCATCCAGAGAGAATATTACCAGGACAGGGAGCACAATCTATCCAATCAGGACAGAGATAGCACTAGCGGGACAGAGGACACATCAGGTTCAAGCAGGCCAGAGAGACTGCTACCGGGACAGGGGAGACAGTCTCTCCAAGCAGGCCAGAGAAAGCGCTACCGGGACAGGGGGGACAGTCTCTCCAAGCAGGCCAGAGAGACTGCTACCAGGACAGGGGAGACAGTCTCTCCAAGCAGGCCAGAGAAAGCGCTACCGGGACAGGGGGGACAGTCTCTCCAAGCAGGCCAGAGAGACTGCTACCGGGACAGGGGAGACACAGACCGAGCACAGCGAAGGCAGATGGATCGCCGGACTGTCCTTGAGTCCAACCGCATAACGAGCATCACTCCCTCGCAGCTTTGTGCCTTTTAACGAGCACTTAATATCGCTGACAAATTTACAAGGCATTTAAAAACGACCTCGTCAGCCCGCCCGCAGAACGCATCGGGTTTCACCTCCTCGCAGCCGGGCTGTAACAGACCCCCCCCCCCCCTCCCGGATCTATCCGCTTGCTGGAACTGTGATGCCGGGCTGTTGTCCCTGTTTTCCACGGCGCAAATAAAGCCAGCGCAGACACCTGTCATAGAGGGGAACGCGGTGCAGAGATCGTCTTTCAGAGCACTTTCGGCTAAATCGCTGGCGCTTTTTCATGTGCCTTTTGCTTCTCTTTTCCTCCCGAACCCATCCCTCCCCCCACCTCCTCTTTTTTTTTGAGAAGAAAAAAAACATTTTAACAAAACATTTATGCATAAATGATTTAATACCGGGTATCAAGCACATCATTGTAATTTTCTCTCTAATTAAGCTTAATTAAAACACTGTAATGGATGCGGAGTCACAGTGCGAAGGTGAATCGCTTGTCACTGCCTCTTCAGTGCCCTGCCTAAATAGTCATGACTTTGCATGCAGTTCACTCCCTACCTCTGCACCAATCGCATGTATTTCCCCCGCAAATCCTCGTGAAGCATTAATTAAGCAAAGAAGTGCTTAATAATAAAGATAACGTGGCAATCCGATGGTGAGGGTTTTTTTTTTTTTTAATTATAGGACCCAGGAGGTGCTACTTGAGCTTGATGAAATATGGACAATTTGACAAATCAGTCCCTCCTAGCAGACTTAAAGCCTCTTGCATATTCATGTGGGTTTTTTTTTCCAATTTTTAATCAAAGTCTCTGACAGGCCCCCTTGTGAGCGGCGTGGCCCGCCTCCGGCATGAATAATTCATACTGTTTAGCTCACAGTTGTTTGGATGCATCTGGCTGAAGGGGGGCTGGCCAAATGGAGGAGCCACATGGCGGATCCAGATGTTCTGGTTTCGTATGTGCATAGCTCATCAAAAACAACAACCAGCGCCACCCCTGGGTCCTCACCATCCGGGGGAGCTGGCCATCTGGTTCCTGCCAGTCCCGGTGCATTGTGGGATAGCTGTTTATTTTCCAGGGAGGGTGACATCAGTGTGTCCAGTGGTGCACAAACACTCACAATTCCCCTTAACCCGCGCAAGGAGGCCGTCTCACTGGCTGTTGCTGTCAGTGTGCCCCGAGTTCACTTTTCGCACAAAAGCAGTAAAAGGCCCCCCTCTTTTAATCTCTTTGGGTTCACTCTTTTGCTTTTCAAACGCAGTGTCTGATCAGCTTTTTCTGAGCATGAAAAAAACAGTCCCTTGCAGCAGAAATCCAGCCAACTGTTTTCATAAGAAACTGGTTGGCTGAGAACCCTGGAAATATCACCTTTCAAGAAGAATACCAACAAAAAAAAATACAGGGATTAATAAATAAATCATGTAATTCCCATAAATGTTTGATTTTGCTCGTCTTGTTTAACCGTCAATCGGTTTGTAACATGTGAACCCTCTGTCTCATCCCCCGCCCCCCCCCCCCCCCCCCCCCCCCACTCACTATCACGCCTCTGCGTTCATCTGACCTGGCTGCCTTCAGCCGCATCATAATCTACTTTGATTTATTTACTGGGTTTTCTTTCGCGATGTGAAAAGGCAGCATCTATTTATAACCGCCTTGCTCATCCGTGGCAGTACGGTAATGCAAGTGTCATCAAGACTCACCCACCCATGACTGCAGATATTAGTCTTATCACTGCTGGTGTATCGTTCTAATGACTAATTGTTATAGCTGCGACGTAGAACAACTTAAGCTGATTTTCACTGAATGGGGGAGCATGTTTGCTGCAATTCAGTGCACTCCACTCCCTGTCTTGTGTCCCAGATAAACAAATGGCTTCTTTTCAATAATATAATACATGTGGGTGAGGCTGCCGGGGATCGAGAAAGTAATGGCATGAAAAAACCTGGGAGTGTGTGTGTGTGTGCGCGCGTGTGTGTGTGTGTGTGCATGCGCGTGTGTGTGTTGAGCAGGTGGTCTGTGATCGACGTCTTTCACCACAATCCCCAGAGGCCTACTCATACTGGTCACGCTAGCCCCATTAAGCTACACCATTTTCAGTTTGCCAGTTTTCCCTGCATGCATGTCCCCCCAGCTATCAGCTTCCATGGTGCTCAGGGCAAACAGGCGCATTCCTCTGAGAGAAAGGGACCAGGGGAAACACCTGAGGCTGGGGTGGCACTGTCGGAGGACCCCCGCTGGCACCGTACTCCGTCGCCAAGCTACGCTGTGCCACTCTGCACTGCTCCGCTGATAGTGCTTTGACCCGTTTCTCCTGTTCTTTTTTTTTTATCCCCCCCCCATCTCCCCCCCCCCCCCCCCACCACTGCTGTTTTATGCAGCTGGTGTAACAGCAGTCATACAGGTCCTGTCAGATATGGTAATTCCATCTCCCAGATCCCCCCCCCCCCTTGCCCACAGCGGTCCTCTCAAAGTTTAATGTGGCTGTCAGTGCACACCTGACTGCAGGGCTTTGACAGGCAGAGTGCAGTTCATCATGCTCCATTCCCCCTGCACCGATCTTCCACTCTTTCTCTCTCCCTCTCCCTCTCTCTCAATCTCTCTCTCTCTCTCTCTCCACCTCTCTCCACCTCTCTCTCTCTCTCTCTCTCTCTCTCTCCCTCATCCATCGCTCTGGAAATGGAGCTGAAGGATCAGAAAGCTGCCAGGGTTGTCCTCTCAGAGTACTGAAGCATTAGTAAGAGGAACAAACAGAACAGTCAGGGTGTTTAATGCCATTGGCCATGTTAGCTGTCTTTTTTTTTATAGGCTGGTCAGAGGCCTGGGCTAGAGTAAGCCAACATCGGTGTAATTTCTATGTTCCAACCCACCTGTGAGCAGGATGTGGGACTACTGAATCGTAAAAGGCCAGCCATGCCTACATTTCAACTGCACTGCATGAATTATTATAAATCATGTGACCTCACCAGATCGCTGGAGATACTCAAAGGGCACGATTCTGATTTACTGAACTCAGAAGTTCGCCGAAGTCTCGGCCTTGTTCAGGAAACAGATGTTCTCTCCCAGACAAGATTTATGCAGCCAGGGCCTGCTATGAGCATTTTGGAAAATACCTGGGGGTAAGGATCTTGGTGTTAATGATTGGGGTCAGAGTTGTAATTAAGGAGGACACTCTTCAGCTTAGGTTGTTTCTGCTGACACCTCTAATGGTGCCGAAATAAATTGAGTTTAGACCAAAAAAAAAGCCCCAAGAACACAATCAATCAGGGAACAGGAGAGTTTGTGTGACACAGCTAAAGATCTGTTGTCCCAACCTTTTTCTCCTCCGTGGTCTCTCACCAGCACCCCAGCACCCCCCCCCCCCCCCTTATGTGGTGATCCCCCTTCTCTTCATGTCTCCGCCCCCCCACCCCCCATACCACCCCCCACCAACCCACTCCAGAAAATCCTCACCACTTGCACTGGCAGGATTATTTACTCTTTTTGTAAGCAAGCAGCATTCCAATTCACGTATTAATCATTTATACCTTTCCAACATCCAACCCCTCCTGTAATCCCATCTGTATGAGACACAACATCTGAAGCAAAGCGAAAAAGAGACATCATAAATAATTCACTTTTCGTTCTATAACAGGATTTCGATATGTCTGCCAGTTTTCACTCTAGCAGAGAAAATCTATTGATCCATCCAATATGCCTTCTCCTATATGCCTCCTTTCAAACAAGTGAGATTAAACTACAATGAGGTCTCGCTCTCTCTCTACACACACACACACACACATACACACACACACACACACACACACACACACACACAGACACACACTCAAAGGTTACCAGACTCCTGAGGAAATGGCCTAATAGACATGACAAAGGGGAAAGTGTGGAACTAATATTAAACTCCCTGTTAAGGAAATAGAGACCTACATAGAGACAAGCATACAACAGTGTCATGATATAAACAAGTACAAACAAACAGAAACATCCCCATTGCTGTTAGACCAACAAGTCTAAGAATACTAGAGTCTTTTTAGGTGAACTCTTGTGGGTGATGAGGCAGTTGATCAACAGGCTGGTGTGCAAGCTTCCCTTATGCAACAGATTAGACAACAAATAAAATGCATGAAATCACCTGCGTATTTAGAACACATCCTGTGAGACAATGGTGTGAAATCGGGGGGGGGGGGGCACAGTGACGTGCAGCACAGAATTAGGAACGCTGTCCTGCAAAATCCCCAGGCCGAGCTCTGCTACATGGGTGGGTGGGGCAGGATGGGGGGGGGTTCAGGGGTGTTAACCAGAAAGGGGGTTGCTTAGACGACTGTGGTGATGATGTTGTTGGTGGCAGTGGGGGTGGGGGGGGGGCAGTGGGGGGGAGTATAATGACATGTTCTGGATTGCCTGGCAAGTGTCTGCTCACTAAGGCTGTGTTTCAGTGAACTGTGAGTGAATGCTTTATTTATTCCTCTTGTACAAGCCTCTCAGCAGGCTCTGTCTGTTTGGGCCCTGGGGAGTCTGAGGGAGAGAGGGTGGGGGGAGAGGGTGTGGGGGTGGGGGGGGGGGGGGTGAGTGGTGGTGGGCAGGGACAACAAGGTCTGAGAGGGAGGGCGAGCTCTCAGAGGGTGTGGGTGGTTGTGGATCAATGCTGTCAGGAGCACTAATGCACCTTTTTATTGAATCAAAAGCATCCTCTGACAGGAAACAGGCATGGAGCACCTTTCTGCCCGTGAAGAATGAAGAGGCACAGCGGGCCCCTCCTCCTTCTGTGCTCAGCAACCAATAAGGCGATTGTAAGGGCAAGGACTCAGACACTCACCTCCAGTGGCTCCTGGGTCACATGGATACCGTGTCCATGGTATCAGAACGAGGTCTCCGCCTCCCTTTTTACAGAAGTGCAGGTCTCTCTTTGAAGAAGCAGCCGCTTTGAATCTCCAGGGCTTGCCAGGAGGCGGCCCTGGCAGATTTAAACAGCAACAAGTCGGCGCTGAAATTGTCACCCACCGTCATGACATTATAATTATTGCCACTTTCATTATCCCGTCCTTGTTTATCCTCCATTCAAGCATCCAGTTTCAGATTCAAACTATTTAAAATTAATTAAATTCACACATTAAAATCTTATTAACTTAATTGACACAAAAAATATTGCAGAGAATTCCAATTTTAAATGAATCTTTTATTCTTTTATATATATATATATATATATATATATATATATATATATATATATACACACACCGTCTACTACCAGCCTTTCAAAGCCCAGTAGTAGAACAGAGGCTCCAAACGCAGATAAGAGCTTCTCTGAGTGCAATTAATCCTGGCTGTTCTGCATTGTCAAAGCCGGTGTTTGAACAATGCTGTTGTCTTCTTGTTTGCTAATTTAGGAACAAACATTTGCCTGCGCAGCAAACAAGCTCTCCCAGGAAGTGCTATTAATAGGATAATTAAGCTGACTGTAATGAGCTGGATTACTGCTAATTATGACAAGATTTGTTTTGGCATTTGCCTGAGAGGAGGCAGTGAAGTGTTAAACTCCACCTAGGAGTTCATCGCGGCTGACGCTGGTGCACCTGAGTAAATAGGACAGCCTTTGGGTCGCTGGGGGGGCTGGTTGGGAGGGGGTGGGGGGGTGGGGGTGGGCGTGTGTGGGGAGAGATAACGCAGCCTGAGCCTCATCACCCAGGCGCTGCCAGCCCCCCCCCCCCCCCCCCCCCCCCCCCCCCTCCCGCCCCCCGGGTGCCCACACTCATTTACATCCCAAATCCAGAGCAGCAACACCCTGCCCTTTCTTTCAGGTTGAAAGAGGCTTGTAATCCCCCCCGAAGCTCTTTCGGTCGCATTTGGACGTAATTGTCGATTAAGTGTATTCATATCAATACCGAACGCGGACTGTGTGAATGTAAAACAGTGCACAGTAATGCCTATACGCCTTATCTTTTTATATCATTACTATGATTAAAATTTTGATTTGAGAGTGATTTATTATATCGTTATATTACATTTGATTAGATCATGTGGTGCTAATCTTCTAAGAAATATCTGTATAGGTATTGTATATTTTAATATTATGTTATATTTTGCTACAATGAAGATTTAAAGCTGCCCAAACCTTTTGACCTCTTGACCTTCCCAGAGTTCGATTTCTCTATGTCTTTTAAAATTTGCAAGCAGTAGAGTATTCTTAGCGCTTCCATTAAACCCCATGAGGCCATGAAAAACAGTCACATCACAGCACAGAAGAGAAACAGAGGATCAGGAGGCATTCTGGGACAGTGGAAGACTGAATCCACACAATTTACCATCAGATCTGTTAATTACGATCTTGAGGGAAGCATGTGTCTGGAAATGTTTCAGCCAGGGCCACAAACAGGAACTCTGGGAATTAAGTTATTTTGCTTCGCAGCTGTTTCCGTTTCCTGCTGTGTGGGAAAGCACAGACAGTAACCGATGGTTGTACCGCCGCCCTGCTGTTCAGTATGAGTACTGCAGTCTGAGAACTTCTATCCTTCTTTGCAGTGGGAACAACCACTACCATATGTTTTTACATAACTAAGTAGAGGCTCACATTACTGAATGAATCAAGCACCAATTTTGAGAGACAAGTGAAAAGCAGAATCAAATCAGGACAGCATCAATAAGAGAAAGAACTTGTCCTATAATTTTCATTACATGCTATCATGATACTAGCAAAAAAAAAAAAAATCAAATTTGCATTGACATTTTCAAAAACCAGCTTTTAAAAGCGAACCTTTTTTGGGGATGTGAGGATATGAAAATATAAATCTTCTAAACCGCTGCGATCTTAATTTGCGAATTTGCAAAA
>NC_050590.1:6958528-6961028 GCF_013368585.1 Megalops cyprinoides
GCACAAAACATAGTGGGCGGTGCAAACATGCACACCCAGACGACACGTGTGCAGACGCCCAGATATATGCCACGTACATGTGCACACGTACGCAGACGCGCACTCAGGCACACATATCCTTGTTTTCCCCCTATCAAACTATCAGCTCAATGATGCCTTTATTGCTTTTCGTGCTTGACAAGAGCACTGCTATCAAGGCGGCTGACAGTGCAGGCTGTGATAAAGGGCTTTATGCTGTGATGTCAAAGCAAGTTCCTGTCTGTTGTACCGAAGGCAAAAAAAAAAAAAAAAAAAACATTAGCCTACATTTTCTTTTCAGATGTACTGAATAAACAAGACTGTATCCGTGGCCTAGAACTGCTTCAAAGAGCGCATGTCTACTGGGAATATTTGGGAGATAGAACAACACAGCTTGCATGGCTCTGCATTTCACTGAGAGCTTGTGTGTGCATGGAGATTGCAGGTATCTCCTTGAGACTTAAAAACTAATGCAGTCCACTAGCTTAAAATTGAAAAACGCACACACACACACATCTCATTGAACTCACACCCCATCACATGTGCAGAATCCAATGCCATTTCGTGGTTGTGTTTTTCCCTCCTTCATCAACTGGTTTTGTCTATTTTAAAGCTACTCTTTGCTCTTCCCAACTTCTCCTGCTACCACATCCCCTGTTAAGAGATCAACAGCTGTCAGCCTGTACAGTTGCTAACTCCCGTCCCAGCACAGCACACTGTCCACGCACACCCAACCGTGTCAAAAGCACAGCACGCATGTGTCACATATCCAAACATAGTTAGAATGTACAACACCAACATAAACAGGTTTGACACAACAAGTGAGGGGGAATAGGACAGTGCTTTCTCTAGAACATGGTCTGGAGGGGGGTGGCTGGCGTTAGGTTGGGGACCTTTGGTGGTGTGAGATATCATATGGAGTCAATAGGTCAGGGCAGAGGCTCAGCTTGCATCCTCTCCCGTTGGTGCTAGTGTTAATGGCTTCAACACCAAATGGTCAACATAAATATGGAGTCCCCCCCCCCCCTTCTCCTGCCCCCTTCTCCACCCTCCCACTCCCCCAGATTGAGGCAAGAGACTTCTGGGAATGAGAGACTTTCGGTACGGCATTCCGGTCACCAAATGAGTGGTAATCCTCAGGGACATTTCCCTTCAGCCGTGTGAGACGGGAGACACGGCGAAACCCAGGAGGGGGAGAGCTTGTGAGAGAGAGAGCGAGAGACGGCCAGGGATTGTCTGAGTGCCTCCGACGGGCCGTTTGATGTTGGCAGAGCTGATTAGTGCCAGAATAGGGTCCGTTGTGTCCTCGGCTAGAGGACACGCATTTAAGAAGCTTTGTCCTCTAACAACCTTCCAGGCTTCAAGGCTTCACATGTGATCAAGCTCCAGGTTGTCGGCAGTCAAGCATGACTCCTCCCTGTGGATTGGAACATATATATATTTTTTGTTTTCATTTTTTTCCCTTCTTTCTTTTCACCAGTTTTCTTTATCATAAATGTGTCATTCTTCTTTCTTCAGCCATGGTGTGATTATGAGCTTAGCCCTCCTCTGTTCTCAGCTGGGATCCTGCTCAAAGTCAGCCCGCTCACTGTATCCCACTGTAAATGACATTCAAATCAATCGATGTAGAGAAAGCATTATGCTTCCCTTGTAATTCACCGCTCCGGCTCACTGCAGGCCCCGGGGGAGGAAGGTTCCAGATGTGGGCGTCACTCTCGCAGGTGAGCCACTCTCATGTGCACATTGGGGAAACATGTAGGGCTGTCAGAAACCGTCTCACACCTTTCCATCGCCCTTGCCTTTAATTGCCTCGCAGAAGGTGTTCTGGCAAGGCCACCTTCCCCTCCCCAAACCCCCCCCCCATCCCCTCCCAACGTCAAGGTGCGAGACAGGTGTTCTCTTCTCAGTGCAGTGGGATCAAAGCCTCGATGTGCCCAGGGAGACCTCCACTGCCAGCTGCTCTCTCACACCACAGCCTGACCAGTGGCTGAACCCTGGAGAGACCCAGGGCCCCCAACAGAAGAGGGCCGGCCTGTTTATCCCACCTGGGGGGCGGGCACCAGGCTGTTTGAAGTGTGGGTGGAGCATCTCCCCTGCCAATATGTGATATTCCTCACACCTCCCATCAATGGCAGGATCTGAAGATGTTCTAGAATGCGCAGTGCTTCCGGAACAATGACAGAACAATGCCCCATTGCTTTCCACCAACAAACAGACCTCCTTGTGATGCAGTGACTGGATCAACATGCTGGGAAGTGGCAGGCAGTTGGACAAACAAAAAAAAAAAAAAAGGTTAATACCACAGGTCCCCTGTCTCTCATTTGCTCAGCACGCATTACCCTGAAGTCTAGCGATGGAGCGCAGAGATAAGTCAGTGTAACAAGGTGTTTCAACCTGTTAAACAGGTGCTGCCTTATCTTGAAGCAGGGTCAGGCCCCACCCAACCCCACCATCCCACCCCACACTCTGTGGGGTGTGGGGT
>NC_050590.1:6963528-7021028 GCF_013368585.1 Megalops cyprinoides
ATACTGAAATGGGGAGGGTGAGGGCGGGGGGAATAGTCATAAGAGGCAGTCTTGCTGTTGGGAGAGCGGGAGCTATGCATGGCCTCCCATTGGGTCAATAAATCAGAGCAGGCTGCAGGGGAATGGGGTCGCGACCTTTGCAGACTCAGGCAGGGCAGCGTTCTCCATGTTCTCCCCATTCAGAGAGGGAGCTCTTAAAAGCCTACTTTTCCCAGTGCCTTACTCCCCAAAACACTTCACAACACTGTGACAGACTGTACCGATCTCCTTGCCTTAGACTGTGCTGCCGCTGATGGCTCTCCAATCAGAGAGCGGCCACTCAGGGCCCTCATTCTATTAGCCTCTTCATTCCGGGATGACATCACAATCATCTGGGGAGAGCCAATGGCAGCGGCTCGCGTATCAGGCTGACTCACTGTGCAGCAGAGAAAGGGCAGCTTTGATCCACGTTGTCAGGGTAGCACAGCTTTACAGGTAATGATATGGCTACCCTCTTTCACACCTGCAACAGCAGGTGATTTGATTTCCGACCCTGAAATTTGGTATCAATTATACATTTAAAGGATGATGCATAATGAAAAAAAAAGCAGATTTGTATTTTCCCCACTCCTGCGTTACAGGATTTCTTTGAACTATGCACGTAATGGTGAAATAACAGATTTCAGGGAACATTGCTCATGAGTGAAAACAAGCACAGTAATAAAGCTCTTGGAAATTGGCAGGCAGGATGCAGAAGCATCTGCAGAGGGAAAGCACTAACTTTGCAGGTACGGGCATGTTTTCCCTGGCGAACGCTGAAGAACTGCCCTTGAAGCGCGGGGCAGAAACGAGCAGGGAGGGATAAGCAGAGCGGAGTCTGGTTTCACGAGCTGGGGGGGGGCGGTTGTTGAGGAGAGCGTTTCCTGGCCCCCGTCCGCTTCGCCAGGGCTTTCTTCCCAACAGCATTTCTGATGAGGTCCTCCGAGCCATGAGGGGGTTTAGAGCAGATTTCGGCATGCTCATCAGGTTGCGGTATCAGCCCGGATTGCAAGGCAGTAAAATCCAGGATTACCACAGGCCAGGGTTATAAATACAGGCAGCTGCTTGGGAGTATGTCCCAGTCTCTTTGCTGATACTCACAGTGGGCAGCCCTGGGTGTACCACATCCCACCCGCCCCTGTCCCGTCTGAAAACTGGGAGCCTTTTCCAGGTGGGACTGCTTACTCGTGCTGCCGTAATAATAATGTAACAGCATTATAACATTACATTATTGGCATTATGGGGCATCTTATCCAGAGCATTACATCAGTTATAGTGTTTTTATAATGTTATCCATTTATACAGCTGGATATTTACTGAGGCAACTGTGGGTCAAGTACCTTGCCCAAGGGTACAGCAGCAGTGCCCCAGCAGGGAATTGAACTGGCAACCTACCAGTTACGAGTCCTGCTCCTTAACCACTATGCTACATTGCCGCCCCAGGAACATGGCACACCATTGCAGCTCTGAAACTGTAACATCACGGCTTGTGCAGTTTCATACATAATAGCACCTTTGAAGCACCCATGAGCTGTGAAAGGGCTCGGTGCCAGGAGAAAATACAGAGGGGTGCAATTGCAATCCATGGGGGTGCACAAAATAATCATAAATACCATGTGGACATTGGGATATAAGCAGACAACTGGGGGTGCACTGAGGTCCATCTGGGGGTGCAATGCACCCCTAAGCACCCCCACAGCACCAGGCCTGGCTGTGAATACTTTCTGACTCAGCAGCCGGATACGCCCAGCGTGACAATATCAGCTGACCTCACAATAAGGACCGCAAACAGCTGGTATTGGGGCATTACTCCTCATATATTTAATACATGATTGTTCATAAACATTACCAAAAATGAAAACAATACATGCTGTATGAATTTCTTGGCACCATATTTACATCATTGCAAAAGTAATAACCCATATACACGCACACAGCTACCTCTCAAAATATTGCGGTAGGAGTTTTGGAAGATAGTGTGCCTATTTGTATTCATGCAAATAAATCCACAATTAAATGAAATGATCACAGAAACTTTAGTGTTTCCAATACAGCAAATGTTTGCAGTGAAAATGTGTATATATGATGTTACCTTGATTTGAATTAAGCCCTCTTCAGGGTTCTCCCTGTGTGCAACCCCCGAAACCTGGTGTTTTGTTTCAGGTCAGAGTTAGACACAGATGATCTGCTTATTGGGTCATTTCATCTTCCTTTTGCTTCTCTTGGGGCACATCCATCCTCATGTTTGGTATCAGTATGTAGGGCAGGAGCTTACAAGGTGTTTTTTTGATTTCAATTTCCATGGAAGACGTTGCTGTGATGTGTCATGGTGTTTTGTTATTCATGTTGTTGTTGTTTTGTTGCATGTTTTAGAATGGGAATGGGGTTATGTGATGTTATTGAAGCCTAGTAGTCTAGTTCATTACCATACCAGTTCTGTTTAATATAACTCCCAACTGCTGAGCAAATCTGCTGTTCATATTGGCTGAAATTCCTCGGAATGACTATTCACTGTAGGAACTAACAAATTAGCCTAGGGACAGCTAGTTGGGCCACACTAGTATATTGGCACAAAGCAGTTTCAGTGTGTTCAGAATATTATTAGATTGTAGACTGTCTCGCTGCATTGAAAACCGAAGGAAAAATGAGATGAACATAGGCATAATTTGTTCTGCAAAAGGAATGTATATAAGAAAGAAACAGAAAAGTTTCATCCCAAGAAATTTTTTATCTGGTTTAGTTCTTACAAAAAAAGAAGAAACTTCAAGTGCGTTTAACACAGTCCTCTTGTCTGACATGAATCCTTGGCAATGTGCATGACTCCTCTTGTGCGTGGCGGAAGTGCTTATAAAAGGTACTTTATAAGGTGTATTCCAAATGAATGACAGAAAGCACATTCCTGGCCAGTGAACACAAATTGTTTTGCATTATCTGTAAACCCTTTTTCAACATACATTTGTAACGCGTATGTTTCCAGCCGGGAAGCGGATGCCACATTGTTCACCTATTTTACCTTTTTTGTTGTTCTTTTTTTTTAATGAATTTCCTCACTCTCTAAACCAGTCTCCTAGCAACAGGTCTGCATCTGCGCACAGTTTGACCAGGGCCACACTCAGTTGTAGTATAACACATTTAATTGAGATATTATTCTTTACCGTGAAAGCTATGCTATGCGGAGATGTGTTATTCCAAGTGACATTGGAACACAAAAAAAGTCTCGTTTACAGGTAAAGTATTTATTAACAGGACTGAAAGAGCACAATAATAATGATAAATAAATGCATATTATATCTACTCAGAAATATAAAAATATCATACTAAAACATTACTTATGTAGTGTGTTTCCCTACAACTACAATGTAATATAAGTTACTGTAGTAACTGCTTCTAGTAAACCATTTCCAGCAGGAACATAAAATTAAATGTCTCTAATTAAAATAATAATAATAAAGTAATAATATCAAACTGCTTTCTTTAAGAAATCATAGTGGTGAGAAAACACTAGTCACCAAGCCAGGGACCACTTCATAAGAGGTGACGACATTCAACGTCACCCAAATGTTAAAACTCGTGTAGTGTGTTGGGCAGTGTTGGGCAGTGCACATGAGGTTTATAGGCAAGGAAACAGGAAGACACAAAAAGGAGGGAGACAGCTCAAGATAAAACAATGCTTAGTGGTGTAGTGGGAAGGAGCACGGCTCATAACCAAAAGGTTGCTGGCTCGATTCCTCTCTGGAGCACTGCTGCTGTACCCTTGGGCAAGGCACTTAACCCAGAACCGACTCAGCAAATATCCAGCTGTATAAATGGATAGCACTGTAAAAACACTGTAACCTCTTTAAATCAGTGTGGATGGGAGCGTCTGTTAAATGATGAATAAAGTAATAACGTAATGCAATAAACATGCAACGCTACCAGTGTTGGGATAAGTCCTGCGTGGAGCGGTGACTCTTGCTGCAGCGTGCAGCTGTGCACAGAACAGCGCGCAGTCATCGCAGTGACAGGACAGGGTTCAGCGCAGCCGCTAAAGCATCAAACCGAATCCATTAACAATCGATTAAGCACACAGCGGGCTCTCCCCTCCGGCCTACCGAGGAACAGCCAGAAGTCTTGCCAAGGGGAACATCCTGTGGAGAATTGGCTGACAGAGCCAGCAGGAGGAGGAGGGGGGGGGGGGGGGGGATCGGACACGCGGATTGGCCTGGAGTGTCACATGGGGGCGGGAGGGGACAAGGCGGGTGGGGTGGGGTGGTGTGGCGGGGGGTTGGGGTCCTCCTCCGGGATTGGCCGGGGACAGCGGCAGAGAGAGGATGTGCGTTGGGATCAGACTTCTCTGTAGTCTTTGTTTCTGTAGAAATAGTGATGAGCGCTTCAACCTCTGATTGCACCCCGCCGTGAAGGGTAAATCCTGATTAGACAATCAGCCCTGCGAATGGGACCTGCTCCAGCCCTGGCCGGCCTGCAGAGTGTGAATCCAGAGCAGCGCTTGCTGATGAATGATGTGGAGGCAGCGTGTGTCCAAGTGCACGCTCTGTGGAACATACACGTGCACACCCTGTGGAACACACATGTGCACGCTCTGTGGAACATGCACGCGCACGCTCTGTGGAACATACACGTGCACACCCTGTGGAACACACATGTGCACGCTCTGTGGAACATGCACGCGCACGCTCTGTGGAACATACACGTGCACACCCTGTGGAACACACATGTGCACGCTCTGTGGAACATGCACGCGCACGCTCTGTGGAACATACACGTGCACACCCTGTGGAACACACATGTGCACGCTCTGTGGAACCTCCCAACGCTGCCCCTGTTATCGTTTCAGCAGAGGTCAAAGGTTATCAGAATGGCCCCCTTTTGATATTTTATGGACCCATTCAGCCTTTGAGAGAGGCTCTCCTCACTCTCAGCCCATTAACAAAGAAATTGCAGCAGTTCTATCTTCTCACTCACTCAGGAGTGTTTGATGACAATGCGTTGGATAAAATGTGCGTTATTTCAGTAGTCATGTGCAATTAATAAAATCCACCGTGTCTTTGAATGGGCAGACATGCAGGCAAAACACCATCCTGCTGACTCAAATTGAAATGCATGGAACATTATGAACTGAAACAAGGTAGGTGGAGGGTTAGCAAGGTATTCTGTTCTGACACTTCACCACTCAAAACTTGCCCCACATCTCCATTTTTCCCCTAACAGCTTCAAACTCACAGGAAATGAGAACAGGGGTAAGTGCTGTTGACATAAAAAAGTTAACACGCTACAGGTTCAATCCTCCATTTTTAATGTTAGGTGAGTGCTATAACATTGGTTATTTATTTCAGGAGAGCACTCATCACTTTCCTCCTAACCCCCACCCCCGCCCCCCCCATACCCCTGGCCCTCACTGCCCTCCCAGCTGACCCATGGGGAGCTGCTATTGGCTTTTATTGTTGGTGCAAATCTTTATCCGAACGGGTCTCATAACTGACATTTTCAATTACACAGAAAACAACTAATCGATATTTATGGATTTCCTGGCCAATACTTCTGCAGAGAGAGTTGTTTGGGACGAAGGGGGGGGGGGGGTTGAGGCTGGAGGGGAAGGGATAGGGCAGCCGAGCCGTGCCTGGGATTTTGTTAATGAGGGATGGGTGACTGCATAATTGAACGGGCTGAGTAGAATCGACCACTTGAGTAAAAAAAAAGAAAAAAAAATGTTTAAAGTGCTGGCGATCACTGGGAAAAATCTTCCCCATGCTTTTATGTTTCCCATGGCAGTAATTTATGCAGGAGAGTGGGGGGTGGTTAGGGGGTGAAGTGGGTGGGGGGGCCTTCCCTGTGCCCCACAGATTTCGAACATACACTGCCACAAGCAAATTACCCAAGTTAAACTTTTCGAACCCGGAGCCATGCGTGGGAGCGATTTAGGCAGATCAAGCCATGTCTTAAGGCAGCTTAGACATGTCTTAGCATCCAGGCCTCCCATCAAAATGTTCATGTAGACACTCTTCAGAATGAAGATTGCTAAGGAGGCTGAGTCTCCCTGAACATCATCATCAGTTGGTAGTATTGACAGTGTTATGGCCTGTTCTCTGACTACTTCTATCACAGTGTTAGTTCCCATTTCTATCCTGGTAATACAAAGACATACCTGGCTGGCACAATCAAATCAGCCACTATAATTATGCAAAACTTCCTTTGCTCTGACGTTCTGTTAGTAATGACAGTGTGTGCATCAGAGATAGGGACAGGTGGGGATGAAGCCGTAGCTTTGAACACTATCCCAATTTTACCACTCGTATAATAATAATGATGATAACAATAACATCCCTCTCTTTCATCTCACCCAGGAGGAAACAGATCTGACAGCTAGTCTGGAGGGAGACGCACCATGCAGGGGTAACATTTGTGTTCAAGGACTGGATCTGGCAACCGGACAGGGATGTGGTTATCGGCGGTTGGATGGACACGCACAACGGCCTGTCCAAATGTCTCCCAGGCAGCCGCCCTCCTATGCCAACAATTTGCGGCAGAGGGGGGGTTTTTGACCAACGCTGACGCCTCAGTCACCCTGTGTGCGGGTGTCACAGGCGTCGAGCTTTCCTTTGGATGAGCTCTTACTTGCTGTCCCCATGCTCTTGGCGCACTTACTGTTACGCCATCAGTGCAGACAAAAGCAACCCAAATACAGGAGGCAAATACGTCGCGCTTGCTAACCACATATCCACTGAGACTCCTGGGGATCTGACAACGTGAGACAGACCTCTTGAGCTGGGGAGAAACGGGGGGGGGGTGGTTACAGAGATGTCAGAGATGTGCCATGTTGTCCTAATGGCACTGACAGATGTGAAGGTGAACTATTGGACAGTGAGGGGCTGGAATGTCAGAGCGTGTGTGCGTGCATGTGTGTGTGTGTGTGTGTGTGTGTGTGTGTGTGTGTGTGTGTGTGTGTATGTGTGCGTGTGTGTGTGTGTGTGTGTGTGTGTGTGTGTGCGCTCTCCTGTTGCTTTGAGTCTTTAGCGAAAAAACCACCTTCTGTTATTTCTCCCATCTCCCATCAACCAACTCTTGCTAGGAGTGCAATGCATGTTAAAGAGTTAATTGCACAAGCAAGTACAGTGTAACTTTTTAAGCACTCATTTGCGTAATTAAATTTAGGTTGTGGGTTAGGTGTAATGACACATTTGGGTTTGGGGTTAGTGTTATGGTCAGGGGTAGGGCCAGGATTATTGCCACATGCTGTGTAATTACAGCAGGCGCAAGCTTGTATTCAGTGTATGTTAATTTGCAACAAGATCCAGACACACAGCAGTCACATATTAGTTACACGGTAGTTACAATGTCATTACATCAGTAAAATTAGTAGGCATGGAGTGATGAAACTTCAATCCATTTTGACTGGCAATAAAGTCCAGTAGGTCAATCCATTTTAAGCAGGGACAAAGTCCAGTCCAGTAGGGTTATATTTCCAGTGTGGTTTTTACCCTTTTTTTAAACCTGTACGTTCGGGTTACTGCTGCAACACCTGCCAAGGGGTGGATTAGTCATGTAAAAATTCTTTGCAAAATCCCTGCGCTGAGGCTGTTAGCGCGCGCTGCCTCACTTCACCTCTGCGTCTTCACTGCGAGTTAATCTGAGATCAGGCCGAAGCTCGGGGGGCCCTCTCTAAGTGACTAGGCGACCTGCAAACCCACCTTTGCTCCTCTGTCAGCCAGTCAGAGCTTCCAGTCTCATAATCCTCCTATGTAATTACAGCTCCCCACAGACAGAGGACCATCTCCTAGCGATATGAGGAAGGTGGGGGTGGGGGGGGGGGGGTGGGATCAGATTAGAAGGCCTAAGTCCCACTCTACTTCATCAAACGTCTCCTTATCTAACTAAGACAGCTAAACAGTGCAGAGGCCCTGTTCCCTAGCCTCCTTCCCTATCTAACCGAGACAGCTAAAGAACGTTCAGACGCTGGCTCCCCTATGTCCCTCCCCAGACAGAGGGCTGTTTATTTTTCCAGCGCTGAGAGAAACAAACAAGATCCCCCCCCCCCCCCCCTTCTGTACACAAACAGGCCAGAGAAATTGGCAGGGAGAATGTGCTTGGAGTGACAGGTTGAGTGGGTGGGGCTTGGGAGGGGGGGAGTATGGCCGGCAAACAGCAAGCAAGCGCAGCCGATGCCAAAGCATCACAACATGCGTCTCTCACGGGGTTGAGAAAAGGGTAACCAAGAGCGGAACTGAAACTATGCAAAAAAAGCACACAATAAAACCCAAATCCGGCTAAACCGCTCCACCGGGATCGATCCAATTTCTCCAATAAATGAAGAACACACACACCAAATTGGAAAGAATAAAAAAAACAAGCATTTTTTCCTCCATCCTTTCTTTCTTTCTTTTTCTTTTTTTTCCCCCTCCTCCTCCTCTCTCCCATAGACCTTTTGTATTCCTTCTTCTTCCTCTTCTTCTTCTACCTTTCGGGAGACTCAGAATTGCTAACCCCCCCCCCCTCACACACCCCACCCCCCCCCCCCCCCGTCTGAATCACAAATCTTGAGTGAGAACAGAGGATGCACTAAGTAAACAGAGGAAACAAACGCGGTCTGTGGAGGCCCCGCATTTGCCGGCTCCCTCCGGCTGATCGGGCTGGACCCACTGCTGGCGGCCTGAATGCCCAGCCTTTGTTGCTGCCTGAATAGGGGCTAAATACCCCTTGAAAAAAAAAAAAAGAGAGCTCTTTGGCTTTCTGAATGCATGGTCCAAAGCCTCGGACCTTTCACATGCAAATGAGAGTGCTTTTTATTTCCTTTATGGTCCTGGTTAGATGCCGGTGTCACACCGAGGGTCGATGAATAAAAACGGGTGAATTCGGGCTTTATTTCGGCTTTATCACAGCTCATTTTCCACCTTTTCTTCTCTTCTCTTTGCCGTCATCTCCTTTGCCGTCATCTCTTCCAGCCGGGCCTCGTTCCTTCTGTTCCCTCCTTCAGAGGGTTTAAAAAAGCACAGATGGTCTCTCCTGACCTGCTATTTATCATCCCGGCAAAAGCTTAGTCAGAGTAATGCTCCGCAACAATTCACCAAAGGATTTTGTTTGTTTCTGTTGATGAGGCCTGTTAATTTTCCACAGCCGTCTCATTAGGCCTAAACCACCAATTAATTTCCTTTGTTCTCATTAAACGGCTGATTCCTAAACATGACTGAGCCGACAATGAGAGCAGCGCTGAGTGGAGGCACGGCCCCCCTCACGCCAAGCACCTGACATGCATTCAAGCACCGGGCAGGTAGCTCTGACACAAAAGGAGGGTGGGGGGAGGAGGGAGGGCAGAGGAGAGAGGAGAGCGAGAGAGAGAGAGAGAGCGTGAGAGAGAGAGAGAGAAAGAGAGAGAGAGAGATGGGGAGGCAGGGAGCACAGGGGAGAGAGTAGAAGGGAAGAGGGAGGGGTGGGGGGGGAGAGAATGCTTCAGATAACCCTGACAAAAAGGCCGCTATTAATTTCGAGACACCCCTCAAAGCTGGCATGGAAAGCAGCTCATTAACTGCTTGCAAACTTTGTGGGGCACAAACAGACAGCCGAGGTATTTGAGTGCCCTTGAAGACTGAAAGGCCTGGCAATACCAGTGGAGTGAGGGCAGTCAGTGGGAAGATAGGAGGGGGGCACAGTGAAAGGGGGGGGGGGTGCTCCTTCAGCACTGATAATAATCATAAAAATGCATGAATAAATCAAAATACAAATAAGAACCGATAGGGGAAAAAAAAAACAAAAGAAAACGACCAGGACTAAGGCGGCATATTTTTTTTTTTACCCCCCTCCTGAAGTAGCGCTCACAAAAAAGCCATTTTGCGGCTGCACTCCATTATATGGGAGAGAGAGCTGTCATTATGAATAGGTTTGTATAGGAAGCTTATAATATCCAGAGATTGGTAGTTTGTTAGACAGGGCTATACAATTTGCTGTAGCCTTGAAGAATCCTTGACAGGCTCTTGATGATTTACTGGGGGAATTGTCAGAGCGTTGGCTTTTGTCTACTCGAGACACAAGGGCAATTACCAAGCCTCCAGTAATGTTTCCTCCGCTTTAATCTCCTGCCTGAGAGCAGAAAGCACAATGTCTAAGGTTACAGGGTTCTTCTGGGTTCCATTAATACAGAATTGCTGTTTTTGTTCAGAGCGGGCGACAGAGACGGCCGCTGTCTGACAGCCAGCTTTCCCCTGGGCTTTTGTGAGAAAACATGATTATGTCATAATATATTTTTGAAAGAGATCCATTTGAAAGATTGTTTCCTCCCCCCCCCCCACCCCCCACCCCACCCGTTCCGTTTTTCATCTAACGTTGGTCTGCTTTTGTCAGACTTACAACGGGGCACCAGGGCGGGCAGATACAGCGATGAACTCCGCAGAACATGGAGGTACAGCTCCGCGATGGGGCCACAGTGGCATGCCACATTCGTCAATCTCCCCATTCCATCCTTCACATACAAATGAAGCGGACAGACGGATTCGTAGGGAAAATGAAAAATAAAAACTCAAGTATTATTATTGTTGTTACTATTTTGGATTCTGAATATAAGAAGACATGAACGATTGCCTCTCGTCCCTTTTTGAAAATGCAACAAGGACAATAAACAACCATAACAGCACATGGTTAAAAAAAAAAATTGCACTGTCTGTTTATTTCTCTTGGGCCTAATAAACAAACTGTCCACACAAAGTCCTTGTAATAGGTTTACAAGGGGAGAGTTTTAAAAAAGCTAGCATCAGATAAGATATAATTAGCATGGCCTGCTAGCCCATAGTAGCAGAGGTTTCATGCTCTTTGACCTCCAAGTGCAATTTCCTCCACATCTCAGCGCTGTACGACGCAGCCGTGACAGACGAATGCCAAGCAGAACTGAACTCCCTCACAGCCCCAGAGAAAAAATGTTTCAGATCGTCTCCTGCGCTGGCCTTTCAAGAGCTCCTCACACAACGCCCCACAACCTGCTCATCCCATCCCAGCCCTGCCTACAGTGTACATAGCACACCATCACTCTGCCTGGTTTTCAACACGAGCGAGCTCCACCAGACCAAAATCCATTTTTGCTTTGAATGGAGTAAAAACAGGAATGGGGGGTAAAAGAGGGCTGGAGGCAGGCTTGGTGCCAGGAGAAAATAGAGAGGGGTGTGATTCCAATCCACGGGGGTGCACAAAAACTCCTAAATACTATGTAGACATCGGGATATAAGGAGCCAACTGGGGGTCCGTCTGGGGGTGCAATGCACCCCTAAGCAAACCCATAGCGTTGGGAAGTATGGCTGGTAGACAGAGAGAGAGAGGTATGGCCAGACAGAGAACCTCTGTCATTGCCATTCCTTCATAGTGTAGTCACTGCTGACACAAGTGAGACAATGGGGAGGGTTTTGGGGGGGGTGGGGGTGGGGGTTGGGGGTGGTAAGGCAGGACCATCATTATCCAGAGCGAGAGGGACCAGAGGAGCAGAGAGAGAGCAGAGGGGTTGCTGCATATCCCCCTCCGCCATGACTCACCAGAGAGCTCGGCACCCATGCCGCGTGGATACAGCAATGACCAATTAACCTCTCCGATGTCACGAGCGGCACCACTGCGGGAATTCAATTAGAGCTCAGAGTAGGTAAGATTCGGTGGCCCTCAGTTTTGACAGAGAGAGCAAGCTGTCACAGAATATAAACACCTTCCCGAGCACCTCCCTTGAGCTAGAACAAGAACAAGTACGAGCTAAGAATCAAGCAAAGACAAATGCGAGTATGTAGAAGATACCAAAGTAAAGTGCTTGCTAAGCATAAGTACACAACCACACGGGGCCTGCACTTCCTGTTTTGCCCAAGATGGTCACATGATTTACAAGAGTTGATGTCAGTGGTTGCTCGTCCTTCTGGGCTACACCGGTGTTGGCGGTCTCTGTTTCTGTACACCGTTGTGGTGCGAAGGGACCCGAAAGCTGCGGTGAAGCAAACCGCAACTTGCACCACGGAGATAAAGAGGGTCATTCTGTGGCACTGACAGCCAAGTGAAGCTCCTTCCAAAACCGGCAAAGGAGATTAAGGGATTCTAATCAAAAGGACCACAGGTGGGCTGCTAATTATAAGGTATGGAGACGGTCCCAAATGCATGTGCCACCTCTGTTCCAACTCCTCTCTCCTCACAACAAGTGCTCATGCCCCACGGGGTGTTCCACAGAAGTGTGCGAGAGAGGTGAACACGATGAGTACAATTGACCCCGATAAACAAATTCAAACAAGAGCCTTGAGTGAAACTCTGCAAAGCACCTGACAAGAACTACTTGTTGTTGTCACAAGCATTGAATAGCACCTTTATAAGCCCTACGCTAACATCCATAAAAACACTCACGCCAGACAGCAGGCTGCCTATCACAGTGCGCTGTGTCACCATCCACGTTATAAGTGACATCACCATGTCACTCTAATCAGTCATGTTATCAAAATGCTATGGTGGCGTCAATGACTATACACATGGCAACACGGCTAACCTTATGGCAGCATGTCGGCTGACACAAGTGTTAATGAATATCAGTGCTGAGCTCATGGAGAAGTTATGTAGTTGCCTTTTTTTTTGCATTATGTAAAAATGATTCAGGCACGCCCCCCCCCCCCTTGCTGTCTGATGTCAAGGAGAGATGTTCTCGCCTCAGTGCACTCCAATTTAAATGTGTCTGTGCATGCACCGGCTCTCATATCCCCAGTCTTAATTGCTTTGTGAAGAGAAGGAATCACATATCTACATTTCGGGGTGTTACTATGTGTTGACACTTCAGCCTAATTGTAGGAACGCTGAATGGGAGATTTTGAATGTGCTGTACGCACATTAAACAGTGAGGCAGAAAGGCATGGTAAGAGATGGCAGATAAAATTCCTATCAACAGATGTCTTGCCCGGAGTAAATTGCAAAACAGAGAGAGAGCTCAAACGCATACACAAACAAAGAATACAGACAAATACAAATATTCACTCTGAATAGTGCAGGCTGGGTTGCAGATGTGTTTCCCATCCCAAGTTTGATTAGAAAATCTGCCATAATTATGGTTTTGTGAAATTCGGAACTGGAGAAGTACGCTGTAAACAGTGGAATTGTTTAAGGCTGAGTATTTTCACTTACAGACCACAATTCATCACACCACCACAGTTCAGTCAAGGGTGGCATAATGTTTAAATTCCCTATCGCCTGAATCAGTGCTTAGCGTTTCTGAGGCCTTGTTCACACATGCCTCTTTTGGTCCGACAGCCGTGCTGACAAACTGGGCCTGGTGCTGCCGTGCATTTCTTTGCACGCGTAAACACATTACAAGAGCAGCTACGCTCCTCTGCACGTACAAAGAACAGAGCTTTGCTCTTGTTTCACAAGGCTGCAAGTGCTGCACTGAGGCAAGGTGACAGTTGCACCAGCTTGAAAGTTGCGAGAACAAAAAAAAAAAAAAAAAAGATGCATTGTCCGTGAAGCGTTTTTTTTTTTTTTTTGGTCTCCTTGGCTGTGGGCGCACCCGCCCAAGACGAGAACTGTGCTGCTTTGTGATGTCACAGACCAAGTGGTCTGTTGCTAAGTGTGTTGCTAATAAGCACGAATGTAGGCATGGAAGTGGTTGTATGCAATGCGCACTGTGGTGCACCGTGCAGAAACACCTAGCAGTCCTCCATGTTGTGCTTCCCGGTCACATACACACAAGTTAAGGCCCATTAGCATACTAAGCAGAGCTAATAACAGCCTTTGCTACCTGCTTGTAGCAAGAATGAAAATCACTGTTGTTGCTGCCTTTTGTAACCACAGTGTATAGCAACAACAGGGGCTCTCACAACTATATTTAGCTAGTGCGAGCAAGGTCTCAAAGATCACTGGTCTCTCTCTCTCTCCCTCTGTCTCCATCACATGACCCTTGCCTGCTTAACTAATGTCACACACACAACCACATCCACGCTGTGCAGCAGAGTGACCTTTTGCAGAGGCAATTAACTGTGCATTCGTAAGCATCCTTTATGGAATGGATCCATGTCAGAGGCTTCTTCTCACCTCACCGAGAGTCCTGCAGTCACTCTGAAGCTCCTGGCTCAAGGAGATAAAACCACCTACAATATACTACAACAAAAATAGTCGTAATCATACTTTTGGCATTTTACTGTAAAGGAGAGGGAGGATTGACTCAACCCAACCAATACCAAATCTGGAGCATTTCTCCCCTTCTTGGGAATCCCCAGTTAAATGCCCTGGGGTTGCCAGATTTTTCTGCACTACTTTTCGCGGCGTGCAGAGTGATGCAGGCATACTCTCAGCCGCCTAAATGCAAGTTGATTCCAGAACTGTCACAGGATACCCCATTAAGTTTTGGACTCCCCCCCTTTTTCTCCCTTCTAATCAGAGCCTGTTTGATCAGCCATTAAAGCATTAGGCCTAATCCTCCCCTATTTGTTCCTGCTTACTGACTAACCATATTGTTTATTGGCCTTCCTGCGGTACATCCAGGCGTCATTCAGCTGACACGCACACCAAAACCAGAGCAGATTTACACAACAGCAGAAATTACTCACCAGAGCTCATTCCTCATTTGGTGAGGCTCTGGGAACTTTCACCCATGCGCCCTATATAAGAAGTCAGGTTTCTGGTGGATGTGATGAACTGCAGGTTATAAGCAAAAGATAGCTGAAATTCACTTCCATCATACCTGTGCTATTTGGTTTGATTTTTGGATAATCACTTTTGTTAGCTGTCACCCACCCCAAGGGGGGAAAAAAACAGCAAGGCGAGAAAAAAGTGGAAGTTCTGTCATAGAAGAATCTGGGGTACCGGGAGAAGCATTTATCCCAGCGGGTCTCTAACCACTGGTGCCACTCTCCCTCCAGTCTGCAGCGAGCAGACTACCATTGAGGCCGGCACACTGCTGTCAGAGAGCACGCAGAGAGCTCAGCGTGCAGGCTTCGGCTCAGGCTTGCGGCCGGTGACAGTACCCTGACAACCTCCGTGGCCTGGCTGGTCTCCTCACAAAGGTACCGCCGTGTGACTGTGGATTAGAGCAGGAGACACATGGGAGGGGCGGTAAGAGGCTGGGGGGGGGTGGGGAGGTGGGGGGGGGGTGGGGAGGTAGGGGGGGGGGGGGATGTGGGGGTTTGGGGGGGGGGGGGGTCGGGGGGTGGCAGTTTTGTGCTTTAGATCCGCTCGCATTTTCGCCCGCTTGCGTTCGCGCCTGAATGTGCGTTGCTCAAGTGTGCGGTTGGGTGTGAACATATGTGTGAGCGTGAGCACTTGTGCATGCATGCAGACTGAGCGTGTGCATATTGTACGCATTTTGCTAATTTGTGCAAATGTGGCTCTCTGTGTGTGTGTGTGTGTGTGTGTGTGTGTGTGTGTGTGTGCGCACACACACGCGGCCTCAGTCAAATCAGAATGTTATGCTATCGCCGTTTTTTTTTTTTTTTTTTGCATATGCAACTCCACTCGGCGCACAAAGCCATTACTGTGCAAGACAATTTCTGACATCGATTTGTAATCACAGACATAGCTTGTTCCTTTTTCGGGAAGCCGTCCAACTCACAAAAGCCACACTGCACAGAATCCTTGCAAATTCTCCTTGTTGTGTCAGCGCAAGTCTATCGAACGTCACTTCAATCAAATGAGTGATTATGAATAAAATTATTTCACCACGGGAAAATTTAAACCAAATCTTCTGTTAGCAGCGTTAGGTTCTTACTGTGTTTATTTTTCAAGGGGGGCGAAGATAAGAGAACTTCCCTGTGGTCTATTTGCCTATGATATTGATATATATATATATATATATATATATATATATATATATATATATATATATATATATATATATATATATATATATATATATAAAAAAAATGTGGTCTGGTGGATTTGCCTGGAATTTTAAAGTAGTCTATTGGTTTTACCACCGTGTCCTTATAACATACAGCCTTTTCTGACACAAAGGACTCTTTCATCACCATCCACCTGTCCTCCCTTTCTCTACTTCTTTCTCACCTCCATGCATCTGGGCCGGGGGGGGGGGGGGATGGCTCAGTTGCTGTTTCGGCGCTCAGGGTTAGTCCCGTCCCAAATGTGAGTCAGCACACTCGGTTCACATATCTGCAACTCACCGTCAGAGCAAAGCCGCAGAGACATCGACCCATAAAGGCAAACAGCACAAAAACAATCTCACCCCCCAAATAGACAGGTCTGTCCCATAGGGAGGTGACCTAGTGGAACACAGACAGGCCTATCCTAAAGAGAGGCAATAGAGTGGATGGCAGACAGGCTCATCTTAAAGCTAGGCAACATAATGGATAACAGAGAGGCCTATCCTAAAGCAAGACACTGTAGCAGACTACAGAAAGGCTCATCTTAAAGCAAGGCAACAAAATGGATCACAGATACAACTATCACAAAACAAGATGATGTAGTGGATTACATTGGAGGCCTGTATTAAGGCAAGACAAAAATTAAAATGTATATAGTGGAAGCACACACTTTTCAAAGTGTTCACAGACTAACTACAGCCCATCTCACCCTAAATTTTATTTATTTATACAGTTAAATATTTACTGAGGCAATTGTGGGTTAAGCACCTTGCCCAAGGGTACAGCAGCAGTGCTCCAGCAGGGAATTGAACAGGCAACCTTTCAGTTATGAGCCCACACACACACACACACACACACGCGTGCGCATGCACACACACACGCAAACACACACATACACACACATACAAGCACACACACACACACACACACACAAACACAAACACACACACACACAAGCACACACACACATACACACATACATACACACACACGCACTCACACACACATAGCACAAAAATGTTGTTTCCAAGTGCATGCTAATGCCCTGCTGCTTCCATTCCATCTTGTTCATGAGCCACTCGTTATCTGTTTAATTGATCATCACCACATTCAAGAAAGTAATCAAGGAGTAGAATGAGATGATGGGGAGGGGGTGGGGAAGGAACGGGCTCTGATTGGTGTGTGTGCATCGAGGGGCGGGGCACTCATGGGGCCCCAGATGCCTTCTCACAGACTGCAGCACAAGAGGCCAGGAAAGACAGGCAGGGTGAGACGGAGGGGCGGGTGATACCTGGAAGAAGGAGAAAACGATGGGGTGGTTGATGGAGGGGGGCAGAAATGAGCAGTGAAACAAGAACAGAAGAAAGGCAGAACAGAGAGGACAGACTTTGCAATCACACCTCTCTCCCTGTCACTAATTAGACTAACATCTGTTTTTATGACAAATACGATACATGGAGCTCAGAGGCAGGACGGAGAAACCATGGAGACAGTCAAACACAACCACCAGCCCCTTGTGACTCCGTTATAATAAGTGGTCTGAACCTCAAAAAAGCTGTTTTACACTTACCAATGGTGGACAGTTGTGTTGTTTTTGTCATAGCAGATCAATATGTCTCAGTGGGCAGGTATTAGGAAGTGAATGAAGTCAGAAAAGTAATTTGGACATGGAGTGTACCCGCTCATCCTCATACACAAAAGATTAAGACAAATGTGTTAGTAGTGCACCATTACACAGTCATTCAGAATACCCAGACCGTCTATCAGGAAGGAAGAACAGAAAACAAAGTCTAGCAAGACCATGATCACTGACTGGGGACGTTAATTAGCACTGAGAGCTTCTCAAACGCTTCTCAGTTTGATTGAAGTGGTAAAAGAGAACTTGGTAATTATGTTAAATTAGGGGTACTCCAGATCTGATCTTATCCCTCTGAGCTCATAATGACCTATTTGTCCCAATTATTTGCTTAACGGAACGCATGAAACATTTTTTTTTCCGTTAACCAATGGCTTACATGTGGAAACAAGTGTGCATAGCTCTCTCTCAAGGGCGAATCTGTAGGGATTGGCCTGGAAAACTCCTTTTTCTTTTTCTTTTTTTAAAACAATGACACAGGAGTACCTAATAAGAGCTCAGAAGATGAAAAATGATTTGGATCCTTTACAAAAATTAATTTTCAAGATCCTGTCATAACTACTGCAACACATGAGAGGCATTTGGGAGAGAGGTATAGTGTAAAACTTGCAGGACATTGCTCCTTAAGGACCAGAGGCTGGAATGTCACTAAAGATTAAACCCCACTGAATCCCCTGTCTCCCTGTAGCACAATTCATTTTTCCAGTCAGACTTCCTGGCCCATTTTCAAATCACAGCAGGTCTGATACGCCCAAATAAGCTATTAATTTGATTTATTGAACAAATTCTGAGCTGTTTCCAAGGTCTTCAACAACTGATCCATTTATAAAGATCCATGCAGAATCCATAGCAAACTGCTGTTATGCATCACAGAGGTTAAAAAAAGAGAGGGGTTGAATATCCCAGCAGTTTCACCTTGACTAATATTTCAGTGATACAGCACATTAAATCATGCATAATAAATGTTTCTAGGAAACATCTCCATTCAACTTTTCCACTCCATTTAAAAGGGCAACAGTGTGATATTCATGCTGAGAAGTCATAGCAGTTTACTGCACCAGTCAGGCATGTCTCTGGGCTTGTTTTTTTTTTTTTTTTTTTGAGGTGGCGATCAATCCAGGCTGACGTAATGCAGATGGATGGGTTTATGGTATTAAGTGAGCAAAGGTTACAGGGCCCATCCACATGCTATACAGATCAGCGAATATGAGCAGCAATGATGTGATTAAAAAAAACAGACAACGCAAGCACATGACCAGGTCTCTGCCGCCGGGGCCTGCCGCCCCCCCCCACGCATTCAGTAAATCAGGGCCGAGGCGGAACAGAAAAACATTACATAAAGGTCACACTTCGGGGTGTCCTGTTACACACTCCTGCAGCACAGATTCATTGATCTGTATGCAGAAACGGTTGACCGAAGTGGGCAGCGTGTGAGATGAGCCAATCCGGTGATTTCAAGGTCTGTAAATCCTTGTGCTGCTCGATGTTTAAAAACACTGCAGGGGTGCATGTGTGCTGCACATTGTGTCTGTGTGTCTGGCCATTTCTGTCTTTTTTATGAAAAGCAAATGCAAGCTTCAGTCTGTCATGGGAACATTATCATAATAATTGTTAGTCTATTAAAGTCGTTTCTAATTTGAAGCTACCTTGAAATTTTTTTGCATCATTTATGTCAGTGTTACATCCAGTTTTTACCCTCACGTCATACAATGTGTACTCAGAAGGCTATACGACCAAGTTTACTTGCAAAACAATCAGTTCCAGATGTACTTTGTAACACTGCTTTAACGCACAATATTGTGTATGAAAGCTGGCTTCTTCAGTAGTGGTCATTGTTGGGTGATTCAACACATTGTGAACGCTAACATCAAAAGTGCTCCTTTCGTACAGTACATGATTACAGTTTAAGGGCCTTTCATTCTCAGAACCCTTTGTGTGGCTTATTATTCTATCTGAGAAAACCTTTCTTTAACCCTGTGCATTTCAATTTGAAGAGGTTGCAGTGAAACCATGTGCAAATGACTCAAAAGTGTAGTTTTGATCCTGCTGAGAAACCTCTAGAAACTGCACGTATGAGTTGAGCGCGGTTTACCCAAAGGCACCTGGCGGATTTCGGCATTAGTCAACCAATCGGGCCACGGTTTCTGATGCAGTCTGCGGGGGCGTCGGAGGTGCGTTTTTTTTCGTGTGAGCGCGCGCTCTTTTCGGTCCCTCGCAAAACTCCTTTTGAGAGACGCGGTGCCGACGGCGCCCACAGACCTGCTGATGCTCTCCTCGGCCCGCGCGTGAGACGGGGAGCACAGCCACAGGGCCGCTTCGAAAAGGGCTCACAGGAAATGAGTCATCGCCTGGCGGTTCCGAGATGTGTCAGTAGCTTGACTGTTATGATACTCTCACCAATACAGGACACTGAAGGGGATTTTTTTTTACCCCCCTCCACACAGCAAAGCAATAAAAGCGTGTGTTTTCAAAGCAAAAAAAAAAAAATCACAGGATGTTTGATTTTTAAAGGCTTTTTGTTTTTTTTTTTTTGATTTTCTTGTTACTTTTACACCCCCAACTGTGCATAAACCTGTGGATGGATGGAAATATATTATAAATGTGTCAGATTAATGCATTTGGAAACAAAGACCTTGCATTTGTCTTGATCTTGATAAAAGCGTCTATTTCAAAGTGATTTGAGGCAATAAAAGCCTCAGTTTCAAAGCAAAATCATTATGTTTGATAGTTAAAGCAATGTTCTTGTTTTTTTTTTCGTAATCAGTCTTGCTACTTTTAGACCCCCAACTGTGAATAAATCTGAATGCATGGACAGAAATATACTATTAATGTTCTAGATGAATGCATTTTGTAAGAAAACCTTTGTATTTGTCTTGATCTCAACATCAAAGTGAGGACTGATGCTTCCCCAGAGAAACAGGATCGCCTATTCCCATCTAATTACATCAGTTTTCTTGGAGAATTTCGGCTTTCTATGCATTCCGAGTGGCTGCTCAAATCCTGCCTGACTAGCCTGGTCCAGGGATAAACTGCCTATATCTGTCTGTGACCTCTCCGCGTAAATCCGCTCCGCTGTGAAGCAGTGACATATCAAGAGAGCAGAGAAGGGTCACATGCATCTGTGCTCACAGACGAGGAGACAAGATTATTTATGAGACATATTGCACGCCGGTACATACAGTCCGCTGTATAGGGGACAGGGGCTGAGAAGGGCCAGATTGCTTTGGAATGCTGATTTACCAGCGTCACTGATGCGGAAAAGAAGATTGATCTGACCTGATAAAACCTTTCCATGACCCCGGTCAGGCAGCCCACCGCATAAGCGGCAGCTTAATTGATCCAAACTCTATGTCCTGCTGACGAGGGGAATCCATATGCTTTTTTTTTTTTTACATATCTATAATTCAGTCTGTGACAAGGATCATGTGTGTGAGAGAGTGTGAAATGGGGGGTGGCGGGGGAGACACCAAGCCTGCGAGCAGAGGCCTTGGACTGCACACATCAGCGGTCTGAACTCGTCATCAATCCCGAGTCGATTGCCGCTTTTGGCCTTCTCGTGTGGCAGCGAGAAGTCAGGCGATGACTTGGAGCCGGTGTTTATCTGCTGTCAGGGGCTTGCTGGGTAAAGGGGCTAAATGTTATCAGGGCCAGGGGTCCGCCGGGATTATAGCCGATTGAGGGAGACAAACACACAGAACCTGTCCCCTGCTTATCTGCTGCAGGAGAGAGGCGCGAGAGCAGAACTCAACTGGATGGCCGTTCTGCTGGAATGCGCCTGCCGCCCCACCCCTGGAACCCTGGACCCCTGGACCCATTACATTACATTATTGGCATTTAGCAGACGCTCTTATCCAGAGTGACTTACAGTGTTAGTGTTTTTACAATGTTATCCATTTATACAACCAGATTTTTACTGAGGTGATTGTGGGCCAAGTACCTTGCCCAGGGGTACAGCAGCAGTGCCCCAGCCAGGAATTGAACCAGCAACCTTTCAGTTACGAGTCCAGTTCCTTAACCACTATGTTACACTGCCGTCCCCAGGTCCCCACCCCTGATCCCAGGCCCAAGGCCCAGTGTGTCTAACAGCAAAGACATTATACTGTCTGATCTGGCTAAGTAAAACCAACAGCTGGAAGCTCTGAGGCCACTACTTGATTTTCTTGTGCAGAACATGCCTGAAGCTGGTTCCCTGCCACTGAAACAGCAGTGTAGAATAGGGGTAAGGAGAAACCGAAAGGTTATTGGATCAATACCCCGCTGGGGCACTGCTGCTGTACCCTTGGGCAAGGTACTTAACTCACAATTGCCTCAATAAATACCCAGCTGTATAGATGGATAACATGTAAAAGAAACTGTAACCTATGTAAGTCACACTGGAAAGAAACTGTAACCTATGTAAGTCACTCTGGATAAGAGCATCTGCTATTGACAATAATGTAATTTAATGTAACGAAACGCCTTGATCTCACGTGGAACAGAAAGTGCCCACCAAGCCTTCCCTCTAAGCAGGCCCCAGGACAAACACAGGAAGTAGCAAGCGGGTGGAGATGGCCTACTCTCTCAGATCCTTGGCACCTGACCCCAGCAGCACACAGGGGTGAGGATTCAATCCCTCCTCTTTGTCTCCACTGCGTTTCTCAGCCTGAATTCCTGAGCGCAGCTGTCAGAGGGAGAACACAAAAAAAAAGCCCGGAGAGGGCCTCTTCAGCACACCCCCCCCATCCACACACCCTCCAACACCCTCCACCCCCCGCCGATGGCCCCCTCCAAATTGGACGCCTGAGTGAAGTGGGCACTTGCGTCTGTAGCTGATGAAAGGCCTCTTCACCAGGGCAGGTCAGCGGATGGTATCAAAACCCACTCACATAATGCTCTCTCGCTGCGCCTGGCGTGGAGCTCTCAGGAGCAGCGGCCTTTTATCTCCAGGTATTCTTTGGGTTGCCGGGGCCGTGCTCCTCCTTTCCCGTGCTAATGTTGCCAGGAACCACACACTTCAGCCTCACTCAAAAAAGAAAAAGTGTGTGTGTGTGCTGGGAGCGGGGAGGGGGGGTGGCGGTGGGGGTGGGCAGCGCGACGGCCCGCGACAAAATTGCCGGGGAGACCGGAGCGAGTCTGCCATCTCCACGCTGAAAGCACCCTGCTCCACCAATTATCTCCAGCACCAATTCTTGTGAAGAGCCAGCAGGACAGGGAGTCTAACAGCTCGGAGAGAACAAGGCCCCCGCGTTTCAGCGTTTCAGCCCTGAAAATGGAGAGGGCCGAGCCGGGCCTTCATCTCCTGCAGCACAAGAGCACTCAACAGCCATTAGACTGGCCTGAGAACAGCAGAGCAGGATCTTGCATCATACTTCTTTAAATTAGCTGACACAATGCAACCATTTCTTTCCTCAATGGACTACTACTACATTTTTTCCCCCCTCTCTTTTTGGAGCCAAGAGAACTCAGGTGGGTTTTCTTTGCAGCTTTTCATTAATAAACCCGGACATAAAATGCACTTGCCACAGCAACAGAGACCCAAGCAGAGTCCAATTCACCTTTGTGGCTAATGACTAGCCTCTAATGGAGTGGTCCTGCAGGGTTGCACCCTACTGTACATATTCTTTAAAGACTACCAAATCAGCACAGCTCCAGGAACACTGTACTGGTTAAAAGCTAAAAGCATCTGGAACAAACATACCAGCCACCATAATTTAAATTATTTGTACATTTAACAAAATTATAGTATAGGCTTCTACAAAGTCCATTAGTTTCTGCCTTAGTTTAATAGCTCAACCAGAACAAACAAGTTGCTAAATGGTTTGTTCCAAGATGGCCTGACTGGTAGAGCAGGTGCAGACAGATGGAAAGGCTATCACCACAAGGTGAACCTTATCATACAGCCCCATCCCAGCAATACAGTATTGCTTGCCTGCTAAATTAATGACACTGTAACACCAAACCCACCCCCCACCCCCAACCCACCCCAGACAGGAAAGAGTGGACCGAGCCTTTCCCTGAGATTGCCTCTATTTCACTGGTCCCCAGTGAATCCCGTAAGCTCCACAAGGCCTGAAAATCAGATCTAAAAGCACTTACTGCCATTTACCACTGCACTTAATCTCGAACAGGACCGTTTAGAGTGCTGCTCCTGGCCCAACCTTCCCAGCATACTCTATAACACCCAGGGTACCAGAGGCCATCCCCCCCGCCCCCCAACCACCCTCACCATCACCCCCCCCCTCCACCCCACCCCCACCCTTAACACAGCCAGACACCAAGCTCCCTTGCCATCCCTGATCGACTCACTCCCCGGCACCCCCACAAATGTGAAAATGAATGCGAAGGCCTCCTGTCGTCTGTCGTATCACTGAGAATGAGAGAGAGAGAGAGACAGGGAGAGGGAGAGGGAGAGGGAGAGGGGGAGGGAGAGAGAGAGAGAGAGAGAGAGAGAGAGAGAGAGAGAGCGCAAAAGTGACACAACCTCTGAGCGGTGAGAAAAATCGCTGGCACACTGAACGAGGTGCCCCCTTCGGGAGCCGCGCCACCAACAGCAGCCAGCAGAACCTCTGCTCTAACTGCGCTAGCGTCAAGCGCCACACCCCAGACCCTCAGTCCCCCCCCCCCCGCGCGCATCCCCTCACTGACACGCTTACATGAGCGTGAGGCGAGGTGTGAACATGCAGTCGACACACCGGCCAACACCAAAACACACTTGACGCACTGGCTCCGGTTTAAGACAGGGGTCCACGACGGGGTAAGAAATGAGTGGCAAACCCTCACCTGTTAGAATATCTCTGTTACCGACACAACAAACAACTGCCCCGCAAAGGTGGGCTGTGGTGTGACATTCCACTCTGGAGAAGCCGAGCTGCAGTGTGGAGCCGACTGCCTCCATTTCAGCAGAGCAGAGGTCGCACAACTATGGCTGCAGATTTGGGCGCTTTGGTCACGAGGCCGGTCAGAGAGAGGGCACCGTAACCATCACTGGGACGCTGGGAATCCAGCTGGCTGTCATTTCAACTGCCCGGGCACAACTCGAAAGGAACCCGCTCTCCTGTATCTGCTTGTAACTCAATAAGCTCTTCACTCTTTCAGCAAGTGCACTCTGGGTTGATAGGTGACCCCTGACCCCTCTTCTGTGACTCTAAGAGTAGTCCTGTCAACAGAGGATTCAGCCTAAGACTCTTCATACAGTAACATTGCTCACATTCTGCTTTGTGATCAACTTTTCAAGTTGCAAATCCCTAAAAGTGCTTCAAAAAGTCTCTGCACCACACAGATAAACAAAGGTGCATGGATCAGCAGTTTCTTTGAACAGATACATTTTAAGTTCACATTCACCACATCGGGAATGGTGTACACAACATGATACTAAAAGAGCGTTTAATCTAGCAGTCATATCTGTGCATTGTGTAAAGCAGACAGGACCAGGTCTTTTGTTATTCTACTCCAAGCAAAATTAAATAATGGAACATTTTTGTTTTTCTTTTTTTTTTACAAAAACAGTTTATTGAATTATTAACAACTGTACATTATCTTCAGTGATGACACAGTTTGCTACATACTTTGGTGTGAGTTTAAGAGATTGAGTCTCTTTCACCCTTGCTCTCTGACTGAGGGGGGCAGGAGGGGGTTTCTGTGAAGTCCTGGCTGATCTCAGGCCTGTAGCGCCTGGCTGCTCAAACCGCCCCGTTCACACAGCCACGGTGTGCAGCGGGGCTGGGAGCCAGGCCTAGACCGGGGTCCCAGGTGTCCTTTACGTTACAGGTGTCCTTTACATGTCTCTCCCCTGCACACAAGCCCCAGGCGTTCAGGCACAGACAGTCGACCCTGTCAACTGCTGGCCGTGGCGGCACTGGGTACAAACACATCACTGACTAGCTATCCCATGTCAAATTCTCTCCAGCTCTGGCCGCACCCTGGAGAGGACGCTGATCTGGGAATGAGAATGGGGGGGAGGTGGAGTCCGATCTGTCCGTGGAAAACAAAAAAACAGTTGAAGAGTCTCTCGCTGCACCAACCAATTCGACAGTGGTTTGGAAAGAGGGTGTCTGTCGAGCCCACAGCAGGGCGCTCACGGGACCGATGTGAGACACCACACTTCGTCCATTCGAGTCAAATCCCACTTAAGGTCAATAAGTGTGTGGCCAGGTTTCTAAACTCCACAAGGACAACGGCGGAAACCCAATATGATACACTCTAAAAAAAAAAAAAAAAAAGAGGGCTTCTCTCCTAATCAGAGCAGGACAGTTACCAGGCTGGGGGGGTACATATAAGCAGTACACATATTTTACCCAATGTACACAATGCCATTTCAACCCCAGTGCTGTCTCTGAGCTGTGCCCATGGTGTCATGCCAGGCTGCTCCAGAGCTGGGTCACATGACCAACCTGGGACAGGCAAGCTCCGCCCCACAGGGCTCTCCACCAATCACTCACATCCAAAGCACGTCCAGCAAGAAAAGGTCCAAAAAAAAATCCACAAACCGGGCTCAAAAATATTTTCCGGGGGGGGCACAAAATAAAAACTTAATTTATGCAAATTTTAGCTCGGAAGGTATACTTACAAAAAAAAAAAAAAAACCAAAAAAAAAGGAAACATCCATTTTAAAAAGGAAAAAAAAAAGAAAGCCCTAATCTACTTTCCATCCCCAGAGAGTTACGAGGCATCGAGGAGAGGACAAGAGGAAACAATCACAAGTGTACCAGGACACGGAAAAAATAGATATATTTATAAAACGTCTTTATTACTCCACTATTTACACTTTTCACAAGACTTCCAGCGAGTGAGCACAGCTTAAAAATGAAGCGCCGCTTCATCCTCAACTACGGAACGTTCTGGTAAAAAAAAAAAAAAAAAAAAAAGAAAAAAATGGAGAAAAAAAAGAAGAGACAATATTTACTTCTCTAGTGCCGTAAGAACTGCGCTCGGCGAGGAAGTGTCCGCTATATGAGTGGGGGGGCCCACAACGCTGGCCCCGCCCCGGCTGCAGTCCGAGTAGAATCGAGGGAGTCTTTGAGGGGGGGGGGGGTCAAAGGTGGAGGAAGAGAAGGGGGAGGAGTCAGCATCCTCCATCCCTTGGCCTGCTGCGCTTCAGTCCTCCAGGTTCGAATCTAGTAGATCACTTCATACACCGTGGCCTTCTTGTCACCAGAGCCTGTGACGATGTACTTGTCGTCTGCCGAGATGTCACAGCTCAGGACGGACGAGGACTCCTTCGACTGCGGGGATGGAGAGAGAGAGAAATGAGACACAAGAACGGTTTGAGGTTGTGGTGGATCTCGCGCGGACAAAGCTGTGCCTTTTGGATTTGGATCGATTGGCTGCCTTCAAACTGCCTGCATGCATAAACGGATGACTGGAGATATACGGGGGGGGGGTCTGGGCAGAGGATGGAGAGACAGGGGTGATCCGACTGGCTGGAGGGTTCAAGTTTCTGTAATGTCAGCTGTCTCCGCCAAGACACTTTGCCTCACAGCTCATGTAGACAGTTATTTATTCAAGAGCTGGTGCGTCACAAGTATAAACAGTCATCCAGCTGGCACAGCTGAAGGGGGGGGGGGGGCGCTGTTAAGCACCTCCCACCCCAGGGCTGTTTATTTGACCAGCGCCATCAGAGGGTAAGCTACGCCTTGTCCGAGCAGTTGTCTTTGCGCCCTTATGCAACCAATCGCATGCGGAGCGCATTTCCGCAATGCCGCAAATTAGACGCATCGATTCACATACCTGGAAAATGCTGGCACCGTAGGGAGTCCTCCAGGCATTAAGCAGATTGTCCTTCCCGGTGCTCACAAACCATTTACCTTTATAAAGGAAACAGGGTACCATTCAACATCATAAAGTCAAGGCTGCCCTGAATAGCACAGCCATCTGCTGCACTTACAGCACTGCCCTCTGATAATTTTCTCAATATATGTAATAAAAGGACAAGGTGGCAGTAATATGACTCACACATATGTAATGGGGCAGCATTATGATGTGGCAGCAAGGAGCAGGACTCTTAACCAAAGGTTGCCAACATGACTTTCATGTGGGGCACTGCTACTGTACCCACTGGGCTTGGTCCTTAACCTAAATATCTGGCTGTATAAATGGATATATTCGTACTATGGAAGTCGCCCCGAATAAGAATGTCTGCTAAGTAACTGTAATATTACATCGGTCTAATTAAGCAGGGTGACTTACACAGTGCATCTAAAAAAATGGCATGAAAAGGTATATAAACACAGAGCTGCGATTGCAAGCGCATGTCTAGATTAATGTGTATGTGCGTAATATACACGACAGAGGGCCTATACCATTCCAAAACACCCTGAAGTAGACCACCACATATATAACTACACATTAAGCCTTACAATTAGACACGAGGGGAAGGGAAAGATCACGCATGTGGTCTTTACATAATGCTACACATTTCTCCTACACGGATGTGTTCCAGCAACTCACATTAAACAAAATCTACTAAAAATGACATAAGAAGCCACCCAACTCCCTAAAAGAGGACATGAGTTTCTCTTTGTATCCCCCGATCTGCCAGACGTGTCTCTTACCGCAGTAGGCGAATTTGAGTGACAGGACGCAGCTCTCGTGCAGGTGCAGCTGGTACTTGTCTGGCTTGGTGTGGTGCAGGACCTCCACATTGCTGCTCTCCATGCCCACGGCCAGCCACTCGCCCGTGGGACAGTACCCCAGAGAGAAGATCTGCACAGGAGAGACATTTACATTTACGTTTATTCATTTGCCAGATGCTTTCATCCAAAGCAACTTACAAGTGAGGCAGAGAATAACACAAGGAAAAAAAAAAAAACCATAAGGAGTCAACAATATTAGAAGCACTGTGTGACCAGGTTTCAATGCTTGGCCAGACAAGGTATAGGGTAACTGGGAGACACTGAACTGAGCCTCCTGGCACGCAGGGACTCCAAGGACAACCACACAGCCGTCACGAGTCTAGACGCACACCCCATGTACTACTGAATTGAGTGCAACTAGCTGCTCCTGTGGTGTACACCACTGTCTGTGAAAGCACGTTCACCCTGCGCGGGGCGCCGCTCACAGAACACACTTCCTGTAGTCTGACTCAAGGGAGACGGGTCATCCTGTACTTTTTAATGCTGGTGATCACACTTCCTGTAGTTTGAACACTGGGAAGTTACATTTCCTGCAGTTTCAACAGCCACGATTTGGAGATTAGGCAGAGTGTAGCTGAAGTGGGTTTGGCTGGTGAGCAGCAGCAAGGCTCAAAGAGTCAGGACAGGGTGCAGGTTTTGGATACACAGTAGGCGGGGTGGGGCGAGTTTAAGAGTTTGGGCTACCTGGGAGGTGAAGTCATGCTGCTGCAACTGCCGTCCCTCCCTCAGGTCCCAGGAACGCACGGTGTTGTCCAGCCCCCCAGTCCACAGCTTAGTGCCATCGTGAGAAATATCGATGCAGCTGGCGCCGTCCGTGTGGCCCTGGAATTGCCTTCAACGACACAAGCAAGCGCTGTTACAAGCAAGTCCCCCACAGTCCTCCTCTGTCACTCATTATCATAACGCCGCCCCTTCGCCTCTAGGCCTCACCCGTTCGTCCACCCACCTGACGAGGGTCTGGTTGTGCAGGTCCCACACGGCGATGTTGCCGTCGCTGCAGCAGGAGAAGCAGACTTTGGCGTCGGGGCTGATGGCGAGGGCGTAGCAGGCAGGAGCGGAGGAGGTCAGCTCCGCTTTGATGCGGGGCGTCTGCGAGGCCAGGTCCCAGATGGTCAGGGTGCTGGCCTCCCCTCCCACGATCAGCGTGCGGCCGTCCGGCAGGAGCTTGCAGGAGCGGATGTAGTTATCCCTGTTCTGTTAGGCAGAGAAGACAGTGGGTAAGGGGCAATAAACTGGAAGGGGGTGGGGGGGGAGGGTAGCAGTTTCATTACACAGCAGCAGGGAAACCCATTTGCTTCCTGCTCAACAGGAGGACCCTGCCCTGCGCTGTTCCTCACCTCGGTTTTGTCATCTGACACCCAACAGCAGAGGAGTGCAAATGACAGAGAGCTGTGTAATCTCAAACCTTAATCAAACCTCAACACTCTATAAACTTCCTCCTCTTTGGCTGAAAAGGAGACTGGGAGTGCAAAAAAAAAAAACATTTTCAATACATACTTACACCGACTACTTAACTACTTATGCTAAACGCACAGCGAGGCAGGGCTAGTTGAGTTTTCCGAAGGTGCCTTTTTGGCACAATTACGATAACAGGTTGTTTACTTCGCACTTAAAGAGCCGGGTATGACGCAGGGCGAGACTCAGATTAAGTGCATGTTGCAGCCCGTGGGCACCGGGCCTTACCAGGCAGTCCAGCTGAGACACGGGGCTCTTGCTGCCAGGCTGGCTGATGTCCCAGATCTTGACACAGCCCTTGCCCCCGGTGTAGACGTGGCGCGTGGGGTTGCTGATGGTGACGGCGCACACCACCTCGCCGTGGCTCAGAGTGTTGATCTGGCGGGCGTGGCGCGGGATCCCCGGGCCAATCAGGGCATCCGGGGGGAAGGGCACCGGTTGCATCTGGCCGTCGGCGCTGACGTGAAAGGAGTACGCCCTGCGTGGAAGAGCAGGTGGGGTCACGACTCAGCAAGCATGGCAACCCTCCACACCTTTTCAGATTATTCCCCACTTTCAATCAGGAGAAATGGCTTATGGCAGTATACTTGGCTGCACATGTCTAGTTGCACAAGTTAACTTCAGTTACAGCTTGAATAGTGTTGTGCTCACACTCACTGGTCTGGGAGCGTTGTTAGCCTGGTCTGACACTATTGCTCATTCAACCCGACTGGATACACTTATGTTGTATTGGGAAATGAATGTAATGTACTGTAATGTCATGTAATGTTTACAGTTTTCAGCCCAAGGACCCCTTTACATTCTCCTCCTCAGCTTTACCATCTACAATAATTTACCCTGGCCCCCAACTACCCCCCTACAACCCTCTGAAATAACCCTGGTTTATGTCGTCCATCAAAATTATTTAGTCCATTTAAGATACAGAACTGTGACAAATGGCTGGGTGGAGACAGGAGTGAGCTGTGTTGTTACAGATTTACTAAACCGCCTATAACGCACAGCTAAAGCAGACAGCTCAACCCAGTCTGTGATCTGGGTTCCTGGTTTGTGATCTAACGATGAGCCCACAGTCTAGCACCGCCAGATCCTGAGTATCGGGGGGCTGTACTTACGGTTTTCCGCCTGAGATGGACGTGAGGCTGGCTGGGAGGCCTGGAGCTCTCATGTGGGGGTGAGGATCAAACCCCGCCTGTAACAGGACAAAATATGAGCTGCAGCACCACACCACACCACACCACAACTACATCAGAAGTCTACAGTCAACTCCTGATAATAACTCATACACTTTTACCCTTAACCAGTGCATGCAAGTAAGAGGAGTAAGCAAAGACAGTGGGATAGAATGGGACCAGCTGCATACTATGCAATAATACAGAGTATGCAATTATCTGATATGCAATTATAGGGAGTCAACAGAACTATTGCACAGCTGTGACAAGCATCAATTACAAGTGAAATTAGAAGCTGGTGGATTACAAATGATACTACCTGTAATCACATCTCCTCTGGCACACACATATCCTTAGGGAGCAGTTTAACTCAGAGGTTTATTCAAATGAAAAAGCTTTGTTCAGACAGGGACATGAGGCATTTCTCCAGCTTTCCACTCAAGATGGATTCCTACTCTCCATTCTTTTCTCCAGTAATACCATCATTTTCTCTGATTTCTAAGGTTCAGAGTTGACTTTTAAACCTCAAATGGGTGGAACTGCACAGCAAGGAGTGTAACAAATTAGAAGGCAACACTGGCAGGCTGTATTGAAATAAGGAATTTAATGCAAAAGAGGTTCTGAGTCAGAGGCAAAAAAGATCGACTCACAGGCAGATGTAGACAGAGCAATAATGAGAAGAAAAACGAGGAGAGGAGAAGGGAAAGGAAAAGGAGACCAGAAGAATGGGAATGGGGGTGAGAGCGAGAGAGAGGGGCGGCTCACCATGGGGGCTCTCCCGTACGCTGCAGCGGCGGCGGCACTCATCTGGGGGGAGATGTGCAGGCCGGCGTACACGCCCGGGCTGGTCAGGGAGCCGTTCATCTCGTGGTGCCCCATCATGGCGAAAGGGGCGGCGTAGGAGCCTGCAATGGACAGGGGGGTCCGCAGAGCAGGAGCTACGGCGGGGGGGGGGAAGCAAACAGAGTCACCGTGTGGTCTGAAAAAACAAGCATTTTAAAGGAGAGGAGAGGTCTGCCACAGCCAAGGGTGTGTGTGTGTGTGTGTGTGTGTGTGTGCGCGCATGTATGAGTGTGTGCATGCTTTGGAGAAATTGTGTGCGTGTGTCTGTGTGTTTGGGTGAGTATGTGTGTGTGTCTATGTGTTGGAGTGACTATTTGTGTGTGTGCTTGTGCATGTGGGTACCTAGTGCCTCCATGCCAGGAGGCTTGCCCAGGATTGGCCGGAGCCCTGGGGTGGTGCTGGTGCCGGGAGTGGGGGCGTCATTACGTGGCGTGGGCGTGTTGGACTTCAGTCCTGGTGTGGTGGACTTGTCGTTCTGTATGTGAGACAGAAGAGAGTCAGAAAAAAAAAAAAAACAGCAAGGCCTAAATCCAGAGTGACAATCTGAGTGCAAGCTCAACGTAATCCAATCTAATTCTGACAGCTCATTATTGCTGTGGAGCTATAAACCTCTATTTATACCAAAACCCATCACAGCTACAAGGAAGATGGTGGCCTTTTTTTTATCCCCCCATTTCACTTTAATCTTTCCCCAAGCCAAAAGCCCGGACTAGTAAAGCACACTGATATATTAGCCGTGAGGATGTGACTGATCCTACTATAGGGGCGAACAGCAATATCCCTGACATACACTCATTTATTTACAGCTGGGGCCGGGAAGCGAATTGACATTTATTCCTAAGCCATAAAAAAGATTGAAGGAGCGGGTCAGTGGGTGCTCTTAATGCGCACATCCCCCTCGGCACTCAGCGCTAAGCTCCCCCCCCCCCACCCTGCGCCCCCCCTCCACAAATCCACCCTCATCTCATTGGCTCCCCACCCCCACTGCAGTGCGTACATGGACGTGCTCCTTGGTTTTGGAGGAGGGGGTGCTGCCGGAGGAGGCTACGGAGGCGGGGCTGTTGGGGGCGTCCTTCTTGACTGGGCGGGACTTGTCCAGGCCGTTCTCGGGCGGGGAGTGGGCGGGGCTGACACGAGGGGTGGCGGGATCCTGTGTGGTAAATAACAGGAAATGAGCCTGCGCATGCACACGCGCACGCACACGCGCACACACGCGTACACACACGCGCACACATGCGCACACACAGACACGAACAGGCTGCTCTGAGTGGCAAAACCAGCAGCTCCCATCATCCAAGGACACAGATGTTTCAGACGGGATTTCCCATCGGGAAAACAGATTTTAGCATCTTTCCATCCAGTGTCTAGTACTGTGGCTGTTGGACAACTTATAGATTTGAAATGCTCGTTTAAAGGGAGGGCCAAGCTTTGATCTGAGGTGTACAGAATTCTCCAACAAAGGACATACGCTCACTTGTTCAGCCCCGGGTGAAAACGATCAGGTAAGCATTTATGGCCACACAAACACTGGGATTGGACTTTATTTCCATTTAACTCGCTATAAATTTGAAAAGATTACTGAAAACAGAGATGCCGTTAAATGCGCCGACAAACACGAACTGCTGCCCTTACCTCGTTGGACACGTCCACCACCAGGTCATCACTTTTGTCCCCATCACTGTCCTGCGGATCAAAAGCAGAGGATCAGCGCAAAGCACTTTCCCTTTACGACCATGCCGAGCAGCTGAGCAGGAGAGCCGGGGCACACACTTACATATCGGCTCATGCTGTCCTTCTCCTCCAGTTTGCGTTTCTTGGAGTCCAGGCTGTAGTCGGAGGAGCTGCGGTGCTTCTCGTTGGCTGCACGCAGGCTGTCGGGCGGCGACACCGAGTTATTCTGGAACCACAAGAACACCAACACACATCTTGGGATTAGCAATCATCTTCTCAGCGTGACCCAAAGCAACAGGAACTGAGTCCAGAGACGGTGAGTGCGAGGCCAGCCTCAGAGACGGCATGAATCTGCCAACCAATTATTTAAAGACTCAGCTCATTAAGGTATTACTCATCCCAGGCCATTCCTATAAGGTTGGCGCGGCGTGAATAAGCCAAAAAGAAAAAAATTAAAATACTACCCTCTACCTTTTCCAAGTATAAGACAAAAAAAAGGTCTGCATTCACAGTCAACAGGTTAAAATATAATCGATTCATTTATTAATTTATAAGATTTCCAGACACACGGCTGCATGTCAATGTCATGATAAAACAGAGTTAAGCTGACAACCCTAGAGTTAGGAAAGGGTTGGGGTGGGGCAAGCAGAGGGGCTGATGGGAAATCTAAGGGTAGCTATGACAACGGAGCACAAACTGAGCCGGACAACACAGGAGCAGCTGAACAAACTGCCCCTGGCTGCACACTGACAGCGCTGGAGAGCAGCAGGGCCAAACCCAGCCAGAAACCCCACAGGACACCAGCATGGTCCACCTCTGAGCCACGCCCATCTTGAGCCAGCCTCAAAGGTCTGAACCTAATCCAATCAAGTTCTAGATAAGGGTTGAAGAAAAAAAAAAAAAAAAAAACACACGCACCCACACAAAAAACTAAGTTTAAAAAAAAAAAAAAAAAAAAGGAGAACCTTCACTGGCAGTGAACCAGCTAAAGGACAAGGGCTTGTTTTTTCAGGGCCCCCCCCCCCCCCACCTTCCACGACAATGAAAACAAACAGCCCGGGCTGGAGGGTAGCGGCGTGGTGCGCTTCAACAGTGACTCTTTCTCTGGAGTCAGTGAGGCTGAGCGAGCCGCCGGCTGCAGTGTCACCCCCCCCCAACCCCCCCAACCCCCCAGGCACCTCGCCAGCCTCTCTCATGGCCCTCAATGCACTTCCACACACAAAAGGGGGCAGCGAGAGGAGGGAGGGCACTCGCATGCAGCCAGCGCAGTGAGCCCAGCAGAGCGGCGCTGGCCGAGTGGCATTCCTGCTCTCTCTGGGCATGCTCAGCCAGACCGGCGCGCACAGACGCAGGCCCAGCGGCCCGGGATCAGCACCAAAACCAGCCTGACAGCTCCCGTTCGGCCCGCGTCCCTCCCGAGGAGGAAAGGGGGGGGTTCAAAAACGATGGGGAGGATCCAAAAAAACCCCAATAAGGATGTGGCCGGGCAGCATTCAGCGGGGCCTGCGGAAGTGTTTTCTGTTTTCTTGGACAAGGCACAAAGGGACTCAACTCTTCCTGACTCTTTAAGCCCCTCTGCGAGGTCCCTCATACGTACATGAATACTGCCATTGTGGACAGGAATTTGCGGTGCTTCCCCCCCAACCCCATCCCCCCCCCCCGCCCCCACCCTTGCACCCCCTCTTCTTCTCCTTCTTCTTCTTAACGGAACAAATAGAGATGAATTGCCTGGCAAAGGGGGGGGGGGGGGGGGGGGGCAGAGGGGGTCCGCTTCGGCGGCCTGACCTTTAAAGGCATGCTTAATGTGACTCAATAACCAAAGTGGCCGCGGCAGCTATCCAATGACCTGGGAACGACGGGCCGGCCTGACGGGAGGGGTGGGGTTTGGTTGGGAGCGGCAGACCTCGCTAATCACCGCCGGAGTTTTCTTTTCTTCAGACATGAGTGCACGCATTCACGGTGCCCCATTCAGATGAAACCCAATCTTACGGCCTCATCACCATCTATCAGGAAGATTTAAGCCAGTCTAATAAATGGCTTACAAGGCCAGGGGACGTAACAAAGACAACAATTCTGCATTTGTATTCATAAATATTTACTGGAAACAGAAGGGGGGGGCGGGGGGCAAAAGATAAAAGGGAGCGAGTGAGACAGAAGGGGGGGTGGTGGGAGAGATAAATCCTCTAAGAAGGAGAGTCAAAGTCTTTTTTAATTGTAATGAAATAATAGAACTGCTAATCCCTACCCTGTGATTTCAGTCATTTTCCACCTGGATTAGATGGCTCCATCTTATTTTCATAGACATCATTCCCAATTTATTATTTAATTCAAAACAGCTTAACAAACACTTATTGCATGTGTTCTACACTTCAGGGGTACCTTTGCGGTAAACTACACTTTCCACAGCTTCCCTCTGCTGACCTTTAAACAATGAGCAATATCCTGTGTTCTGGAATATTTTGCATTAAAAATACAAAGTAAATAAGTGGTGACTTTAAAAGGGGACCTGCTGTGTTTCTTGGAAACTTGGCTAAGTATGACATCACTTTCCGCAGTTGCCAGCTAATGTTACTGCTGCTCCTGTACAAAAAAAAAAAAAAGTGAAACACCAATTTCTTCAGCGCATCACACCCTAAAAAAGACTGTGCCTTCCTGATCGCAGCTACTGTTATTTACCCTGTTAATTTCTGACAGCCACCAGGACGGTCATACTAACAGCTGAGCCCTCCACTTGCAGCACATCTCAGCACTCTTTCTCAAGATTACGTATATCCTCAACAGTATGAGCACCATTTTTTTTTTTTTTTTAAACGGCACTCTAAACTGTAAGAGGTGAGATTTTCGCTACCTGTTTACTTACACATTTACACTAGAAAACAGAGTAGCTAGGAAACAGCCCCCCAGGGCAGCCTACACGTAGTCACTCACGCCACAGCGCTGCTGACAGAGGACCGACCACAAAGCTGACATCAGGCCCACAGCAAGGTCTGTATCTCCACCAGGCTTAGCTGGTTTACTCCTCCTGGAAGCAGCAGTGTGAACTGGGGAATGCCACTGCTTTCACACAGTGAGAATACCGACTCTCCAATCATTTGCATAAAGCTTAATATTTAACAAACCTACTATAACAGCTAAAAGTAACATAACAGAGGAGGGAAGGAATACGATATACTTGCTAGATACTCAGTAACCAACAAATATAATAACATTAACAGAACATACGTCTTGTTAGTCAACAGGTTATGATGCCTTTGCACCAACTCTGGCTGTGAGGGATTGTACTAGCAGGCTGAATACCTGAAAAGCTGTTGCAAACAAGCCTGTTAGCAAGCTATGTACAGAGAGAGATCCACATAAGTAATATCTAGCTATCAACAAAGCATATTATATAGAGACTAACCAAAGTTCATACCAAAAATCCAAGTCATTAGCTTGTGAGAAAGCCATTTGTAAAAAGTGAGATATTAGTGCTAAAGTACAAAATGGTAACTATTTTACCCTTAATTCTGCCAAGAATATTAATCCCTACCCTAACACTGACGAAATTATTGATCCAGTACAATTACCAATGTTCATGTAAACTAGCTAGCTACCTGCTGGCAAATATGTGATGTCACACTAAACAAAGCAAATCCTGCTATTCATCCATTTTGACCGATAAGGCCTTTTTCTATACTACTACTACTACTTCACCTCAAACATTCTCACCCATAATATACTGCTCATAGATCAATGTACCCACAGATAAGATGTGAAAAAATTATATAATTTACCTCTGTAGTTACCCTTGCAACATGAATTCTACTTAGGTCCTTCTTTAAGTTTGTCCAAAGTGCTGTTATCGTTGTCACCAATGATCTCAAGCAAGCACACACACTGAGAGCCAATATAGGTATATCTCCAACTCACCGTGCTCGACTCACGCTCTTTTACCAATGGAATCGCCAGCGGTGAGTGAAAAGATGATTGGCCAAGAAGGGAAAAAAAGAGAAAAATAAGTTAGTACACATATCAAAATGTTCTGAGACAAAACAGCAATGATGTGCTTTAGGTGCATGTTCACATGACAGCCACAGCCCTGTGAGGAATCTGCATTAGGTCTGAACTCTAACACTGCTTCAATACCATGGTAGCTTTCATATTCCCCACCCAGCCACATTGTGAAAATGATTAGCCGGGGCAGTTTTTAGCAGCAGTAACGCACTGTCAGCTCCTCACCTCTGTGCTCCAGCTCATGGTGGTTCTTCTCGTCCTTGACTGGAAGGTGGGCCTGGCTGCCCAGGGCGCCCAGGGCCAGGAGACCGGATCCGGAGCCTGTCACCGGGGGCATGCCGGGGGGCTGCAGGCCCGAAGGGTGGGGGGGCAGCTGGACGGGGGGGCCGTGAGCCGCGTGAGAGAGGTGCTGAGCCTGGAGCTGCTGCTGCTGTGGACAAACATACCACAAGTGGGTCGGCGGGAAATAGCAGAGAGACGCCAGACACTAAACACAACTTGATTAGTTAACTCCCTTTCGCGCAGTACAGGGAAGGGGGGGGGGGGGGGGGGTTGCGCGCGCGGGGGGCTGCATTAGCACCTTCACACATCTATTACTGTCAGGGTCACAGAGAGTACCCTCACATGCCTACTTTCCATACACGTTAGGGCTTGTTTTTTGCCTTGAGCTGGTGTGGGTGGAAAAAAAAAAAAAAAAAAAACCCTCAGAACTAATGATCCACTACTGGCATAATCCCTAACACTTCTGTTTCTAATGATACATGACACTGTTTTAAAAAAAAAAAAAAAAAGCAGGAGGAATTTTCATCTCTAAACATATGCTCGCTTAGAAGCGCAACACTGACTAGTTGCAAATGGAGCCAAGTTTAGAAGCCGGGGACCGAGGACGCCGGCCAAGAGTGACAGTAAGGTCAAGCAGAGGTCAAAGCCAGCCAGCGGCGCCCAGTGGCAGTGCGGTCAACACCGCAGGACCTCGGTGACTTCATATCGCATTATTTCACACAAAGAACAGGGGAGGGGAAAAAAAAAAAAAGGACTGACACTTCAGAATGTACAAAACTCCAAAGGCAGCCATCCATCCCAATTACGGCGGCGCAGCAGAGAACCGGGGCAGGGTGCTGGTACTGGCTCAGGCTGAGCGGACTGCTTTTTGTTAAGTCTCTCAGCCAAACAACACTTGCTCTCTTTAAACGTTTTGTTTCTTTTGTTTTTTTTTTTCCTCCTTTTTTTTTTCCTTTTTCATAAAGCTAGGTCTTTTTTTGTCACTCCCTCAGCATTCGGTCTGGTGAATTCGCAGCACATGAGTCATCAAAACAAAACCACACTTTTAACACCCAAGAAGCCAAACCAGCAGCTGCGTGTGGCTGTTAGCAGGCAGTGATGGACACACACACACACACACACACACACACACACACAGTTGCACTCCTTGGCATGCACTCAGCTGTCCCATATCCACATCAATATTTGAAAGACTCTGGGAAATGGACGGGAGTTAAAAGGCACTCAGCATGCAAGCAAACGGTTTAAAGCAAGGTTAAATAATGCTTAGCAGAACCACCAATAAGGACCTACACAATTTATTACCATCCTCAAGCCCGCTAAATTATTCAGATACTATCATTGTATGTGCTCTCCCTGTCTTGCGGCCCCAAGTGCAATCTTTGTCCATTTAGGGTTGTTTAGAGAATGTACATAACATTATTTTAGGCCTCTGTGAGCTTGTAGCAAGTTATATAGATACAATCATGGAGAGGTTACATTATCAGTGAGATAGGAATTGCTTGGGTCTGACAAAACATCTGTTGTGAAAGCTCATTTCGTAAAGAGGTAAACGGCCGTCTTCTCATGTAGAACTGGCAAAACGTTCCGAAATATTGTATGCACCTCAAAGCTGAAGCAGTGAATTTATAATGAAAACAATTAAAAAAAAAAAAAACCCCTCAGAGCTAACCCTAACCGTTTTAAATGTAGCTGTGCTGGTGTCAGGGAATAGCCAGTCACTGTAGTGAGGGGTGGGGCAAATCAAGAAAACATCCAAGTGATTCACCAGGGATGAACACTATGTTCAGACAGTCTAATGAGGGAGTCAGTGGGTGATATCGTCGAGGAGCCTCATTAAAGGGCCAGAACTGAGGAGAAGGGCAAAATAAATGAATAAAGGAGGCTTCATTTTAATCTAGCATCCCTGGATGGAGACCTTTTTTTCTCGTCACGCTTATCCGTTTCATCAGCTCAAAGGTCTCTGAAGCCCGGGCTACTCTGCCAGCGAAGCAGCAATTAAAATGCAACTGACAAAAAAAAAAAAAAAAAATTAAACTGAGCTTTATTGGCTCCCACCTATAGGTGAGGTCCACAGCAGCATCTCTACAGGTCAGGTCCAGTTACTGCAGCCTCGGTAGCACCTCTTATTTCACACCCACACTCAAGCACAAACACTCTGCATGCCTCCAAGCAACAGGGAGGAGCCACAACTTCCAAAGGCCCACACATTCAGACACTGACCATCAGGGCTGGGTAGACAGCTTGCTGCTGGTGCTGCTGCTGCTGCTGCTGCTGGGGGGGGTGGGTCAGGAGAAAGTCTGGGTAAGAGGTCAGCTGTTTTTAACCCAATCTATTAGCTATGAAGAGACCAAACGCACCGTCAGCATACTCGGATGGTCCAGGAGATCATGCACCGGTCAGCACGGATTAGCTCTTCAAAGGACTCAACTGAAGAAGAAGGACCCACAGGGGTCGTCTCTTGCACTGCCTTTCAGCAAACAGTGTAGTTTCCTTCCTCGCAGCTTGTGGCTGTTGAAGAGCTTTACTTGTTGCTGGTGGATTGGGGATTTCAGAACTGCTAGGTACCTAACCTGAGTAGCTTAAATAAAGCTTCCCTGCCCTGCCAATTGATCACTTAAAAAAAATGTGCACCAGGTACGCCGCGCTTTCCCGGTGTACTCGCACACAGAGCAAGACTCCTGGCAGAGGTGCGAAGGCAGCACACAAAGGCACCCCGAGACCTGTAATCACAGTTGTTTCACAGCAGAAAAACTCAAAAACAAACAGCTGCCCTAGATGCATCGCATTAGCGGACCTCAGGTCCATCAATAAGAGATGCGCCAGGCTGCGGCGTGTCGTCGTGCCCCCCTGTCCCAGTGTGGAGTGCACCCACCCCCCCCCTCAATATTCATGAGAACTTTGGCACATTTGCGCAACTCGATCTGAACGAATTGCTAATGCTCATGTTTTCAAAAAATACTAATGTCTCCTCCACGGGAGCGGGAGCAACACTGACTGTGACGCCAGAAGATGCTTTAACGTTTATTTCACCCCGCCGGGGCGGCGTGAAACAGTGAGTTTTATGCCGTGCCAGGGACTACGGCTCTCAACGCCGCTGCCTCAGTCTGGATGTTTATTACCTTCCCCATAGAAAAACAATATGGCACCTATCTAAACAGCGGAGGGGAAACAGTACAAATCTGAATCTGAAAGTCAAACATAATAATATGCAAGGTGATCTCAGACAAACACACACAGACAGAAATGCTTATATTTGGATATATATGTATGTGTGTGTATGTATGTATATGATATGCATACATATACACACATGCATATATATGTATTCAGACACAAACACACATATATATATATATACATAGTGGCTGGTGTGCTTGTGTGCATTATGTGATACATTACCACACATATTACCAGATATATCACCACTCCATACAATTCTATTTACCCAGGAGAGCCATTTCCACGGGGTTTTATCTTGTAAATTATAGACTAACTAACGGCAACCTGCGGCGGTTCACTTGAAGCCATGCCCGGCTGCATTGGGAGGCAGCTGAGGTGGATGGCTTAATAAGTGCGCACCTACTGCACTTTGTTTTGTTGGTTCAAGGAGAGAATCATTAACACCAGGAGCTCTGCTGCAGTCAGTCAGTCATTACAAAGGCCACACATCTCCTCCATCTCTAAGGCCCAGAGCCCGACGGCAGAGCTTCTCTCACCCCCCCTCCCTTCCTCCCTCTGAATACAGCAGGCTTCTGATTAACAGTGAATCTTTAATGAATCCCCTGCCCCCACGGCCTCATTCACAGGGGGAGCGCATAGAGACTGATCTTCTGCCATCTCTCTCTCCTACAGAGAAAGCTTGATTTTACTCTGAGGCTGTGTGTGTGTGTATGTGTGTGTGTGTGTGTGTGTGTGTGTGTGTGTGTGTGTGTGTGTGTGTATGTGTGTGTGTGTGTGTGTGTGTGTGTGTGTGTGTGTGTGTGTGAGCGTGATAGAGAGGGTAGAGCTGCTCGGATGAGTGCCTGGGCTTTTCTGCTAGTGTGGCCAGGGGGCGTTGAGGTCGAGAGAGGGGGCGGTGAGGTCGGGGTGTGTGTGTGTGTGTGTGTGTGTGTGCGGTGTGTGTGTGTGTGCAGTGTGTGTGTGTGTGCGGTGTGTGTGTGTGTGCGAGCGTGCAGGGGGCCTCGCCAAGCTGCTCTGCTGAATGGCCGTCTGCTTAATGACAGGCCTGGCCGACAGTTGCATTCAGCCGGATTCGAGGAAGCAATTATGTAGAAAATGGGGGTCACAGTCCCGGCTCATTTGCCTTAATTGAATTCCAATATCTGCCTCCAGCTGCCCTGACCCAACTCTCTGGCTTCCTAACGACCGCTTCAAGGAGGCTAATCAAAGCAGGGTCAGTCTACTCCTCTGACGCACTCCACTCCACGCCGCCCGCTCTCTCTTTCAAGGAGCAGAGAATAAAGATCAGTTTCCTGCAGGTGGAGACTGTAATCGTTCCGGGTGCTGAAGTTCAGCGGGGCGCGATTTGGGGGACCGAGAGAGGGACAGGGTGTGGCCTGGGCGCGCGTTTCGGTGCCTCTTTTGGAGACTTGGCTGTGTGATGATGCGTAGAGGACGCCGCCTGGCTTTTTACTTCCCTCAGCAATGCAGGCCATCAGAACACATCTCTCATTCCTTATCCAATTAGAGCAACACAGCCTGTGAGTTTGATAAAGAGGCTTCCAACGGGATAATACTCTTAAAGGGCACCTCAGGCTGTACTCCAAGAAATTATGTGCACTGTGCGCGAGTAACGTGCCTTGTTATTCAACACGTAAAAGCAAACTGAGCTTGAAATTAATTCGTTACGTTTTCTGAGAAAGATTACATTATTAATTGGCTATTAGAAATATGAATCCAGGGAGAGTGTTCAGCTGGATGTAGCAAGCAATCACTACCAGAATACTCCTTACAGGGATGGCTTTGTGAATGCTGGTACGTCCAACTGAACCTTGACCATGGATTGGCTCTCACAGAAACAGCAAAAGTGCCTTGCATGATGCGATAATTCCCAAAACGCTAGTAGCTGCAGACCCCTGAGCTGACCAGCACTGTTCCGGAGAGCCACAGTACACGCAATGGCAATGGGCACCTGAATGATTACAGCCCAAATCAAATCAACAGTGACACCTCTCAACACCCACGTGAGAGGTAAATGTAAATGTAACACAATGAGAAGGCAACGTCACGTTGTGAATTAAACAACGGCGACAACAAATAAACTTAAAAACTCATGCACAACCATTAACGACGGGGGGGCAAACGTGCAGCGGGCGGGAGCCGAGGGCTCAGCAGTAGACTGTGACACACGCACTCAGAGCCGAGGCGGAGCCACCTTTCCCATGAGACCTTGCCGCTCCCTCCTGTCCCCTCCCCTCTCCTCACTACGTGGGCCCTGTTGACCCCCCCCACCTCTCCCTTTTTCGTGCAGGTTTGCCCCCCGGTCATGGTCAAATGAAGGAATAAGAGGGGTATACACACGGTGAGGGGCAGATTGGGAAGTCCACGTACCCCGATGATGGCATTCAGCTCGGTCATTGTCACCTGTTTAGCACGCTCAACAGCCTGTGCTACCTGCTGTTGGTGCTGCAACAGAAAGACAGACGGCGCTCGTAAAACTGGGCCTACACCTTGCTTACACCACGTCCCAACAGGAAACTAAAGCTACCATTAAGACATGTGATTACACACACACACACACACACACACACACACACACACATACAGGTTAGTCCTGCACGCCTAATCTAAACTGTATGCCTATCACGTAATGGTAATGAAGTTATTAAAAAAAAAAAAACTCACCTCTTGTGACAGAAAAGGCATGATCTGAGCTAGAATCGCATTGAGACGTTTTGCGATCTCCGTCTGAAAAAGCAGAGAGAGGCAAGCCATTAATTCACACCATTCCCGTTATGTTTAAAACACTACCACCACCAAAAAGGAAAAAAAAAAAAACACTAATTCAGCTAATTGTTGCTGCAATTAGAAATGCTCAACTCAACAGATGTAAATCCCATGGTATGCGCAGATGAAATATTTAAAGGAATTAAAACATGACCCAGGAGGAGCAGCAGGCTGCAGCTTTCACGGGTAGCACTTTATTGGCCCCCGCTTTGAGTGCAACACGACCTGACACCGCAGCCGCCTCTCCCAGCTGCCCAGCTCTCTGCCCACCCCAAACCCGACCTCTGACTGCCAGGCCCGTCCAATCACAGCCCGAGGTTCCGAACAGCCCAAACATTCCGCTGTCGGGGCATGCCTGCCAAGTCCACCCGGACCACAAACAGAGCGCGGAGGAAATCTTGCATAAACTTGGCCGTCCGCACTGCAACCCCCCCTCCCCCCCCCCAATCCCTTACCCCGGGAGGATTATTTGACTGAGATTTTTGAACTCAGCTAATATGCTTTTGTCATGGAGAGGGGAAGCCATGGTAATACTTCAAAGTTACCACTCTCTGATTTCACATTGCTGGCGTGAGACTGGAAGACCTCCAATATTTATAATGCCTTTATTATTGACACAGAGCATGAACAACGCCGAGTAATGTGCTACTAGAGGGCCCTGTTCAGGTACTGCAGTCATCAGTAAAATGATGGAGCCAACCCTGCCTGCACACACAAGCTGTCTCTGCCCATTTCAATCACGGCTCAAAGATCGGTTTAAACCAGACCGAAATAAGACCAAAGTTCTCGCTCTGTGAACGTTACTGTAACGTTCCGGGAGGACAGAGCGGCCGGTGGGACGGGTCAGAGGGCTGAGAGGGCATGAGAGGCCTCTTTCTCCTGCTGCGGCCCTCCACAGGCACAGTGACAGTGGGGCTCCAGAGACAGGACAAGCTCTTCATTCTGAGTGTGAAGCCTCTGACAAGAGCTGACCTGCCAGGCAAGTCCCTACCCCAACCCCCCCCCCCCCCCCCCCCTCGCCTCCACCCCCCAGGCCTACTCCCCCACCCAGCTCCTTCAGCCTTCATTCCTTGACCGCCCCCCCCCCCCCCCCCCCCCCCCTCCACCACCACCCTCTCTGCGTTGCCACAGCAACCGCAGCAGCCCCTGCTCTGATCTCGCTCTGATCATTATGTAAATTGTCCCTCCGCTTGGCCGTAACAGGCTGTAAAACCAGATCACGTGCACAAAGAGGCAGGTCATTAAATTGAATTTTCAGGCTGTCGATCAGATCAGCTCCGCAAATTAATGGTGGATAAAAAGGGGGCGGCTGGGGGAGGGGGGGGGGGGGGGGGGGGGGTTAGGGGGGAGTTGTGCATCTCAGTCACTGATCCCAGACCAGGGAAACGCGCACTGACGCACAGGCAGCCTGCACCTCCCACCTCATTCAGGGACAGCAGAACAAATCGCACGTCTGTGTTTAATTCAGACTGGAGGGAAAAATAAAAACCCTCAAGCAAAAAAAAAAAAAAAAAAAAAACAAAAAAGAGAAAAAAAAAAAAAACTGTTGTAGCTACATCATCCTCTGGAATATGTGACGCACAGTTCAGCCCAGGACCTTGGTAAAGCACAAAAACATCACTGCAATCCGGTTGATGTTTTATATTTTAACAGCAAACACAGTGTTCTTTCTGGATCAGCAGGTCGTGTATAATCTACTGCGGGAACGGCAGGTGCGTGTGTGCGGCTAAGACTGTGCTGCTTCACAGGCACTGGGCAGGCAGGTGTGAGGGCCACCATATCCTGCAGAGCAACGGCACCTGTTTCACACCCCTTCCGACTGACCCCAGATCAGTCACATCACACCAGGCCGTCAGTAAGCTAAAGGACACTCCCTGAGGAAATGCACAGAGTGCAGCAAGAAAACATCACTTCCTCCCCCACCACCCCACCACCCCACCACCCCACCACCCTCCACTGAAAATGTCACCTGTTTATTTTTATCCGTTTAATTCAAAGGGGGCCAGAAAAAAAACACCCTTCTATCACAGCCTCTTTAAAAGCGACAAGACAGTGTGATTCACAAGGAAACCTTGGCAGCATCCCTCTGAAATGAATACACAACTAGGTCATTGCAATAGGACTATCAGCCAATGACAGCAGGTCAAAGCCCTGCTGTTAGGACATTCCAAATTCCTGGCGAGAGCAGTCCCTGTACTGCAATCTCTTTGGCAAACACCAAAACAAAATAAAAAAAAAAAACCCAGCACACTTAGGTACGAGTCAAAATTGCGGTCAAATACCCTTGTGCATTTAGACCAAACGCACCAAGGAGAGGACATGTTCGGCTGGACAGAATGGGTTAGAAGAACACCTCAAAAGCAAGAGTGTGTATTTGAGGGGAAACTTCCACAGCAGAGGACCTTCTCTTTGCTTCAGAGACATTATTTAATAAAAAAAAAAATACTTTACAAAAAGTGGGTGTGGTGTGGAGACCCATCTAATAAGACAAATATTAAGAGCTTCTCAATGCCGGTGGGTCTTGCAGCAAGCTTTTAGGGAAGCTCTAGGACATAAAAATAGGATATTGTCCCTTTAAGCCCATGAAAGCAGAACCCTTGAGCGGCAAGCTTTGCGCTCTGCAACACAATTACAGGTACTCTGAGCTGTCTAGCACCGTTTCAAGAGCTCTCTTAGGCCAGCCTGTCAATGGCACATTGAAAGCTATTTGCCTGTTGCAATCGGCATTAGCGAAGTGGAGTGAGACACTGATGAGTATTAAATTTGCAGGAAAACAACTGGTGATTGTAGTGGTGTGCTCTGTCGCTCCCAGCCACAAACAATACCAGTCCCGGGTGCTGCGGAGGAGTGTCAGGGGCTTCCGCTTCTACTGGGGCGGAGAGAGAAGCACAGCAACGCACACACACACATGCATGTACATGCACAATGCACATACACACATGCACGCACGCTCGCACACACACAGACACACATATACATAAGCGCAAACACACACACGCACACAGATGAGGAAATAAAACACTACCCATTTAGAAATGAGTGTGAAGCCTGTGTGTCCTAACATAATCATAATTAGCACTCCCACACCAGTGACTTCCACTCCACTGAGCTCCACCCCCCCCCCAATGTGCATCAAATCCAGGCCAAACTGTTTATTGATGTCTGAATTTACCTCCACATCGATCTGCTCAAAGCAGGGCCAGGACTTGGCTCTTAATTGACAGGGGCAGACAGAGAGCACTGATGTCCAGATGCTGGTGTAATTTGAGTCACAGGCAAAGAGAGGAGATTCACCTCCTCCCCGCACAAGGGAGTCAGCATGAGAGTGAGACCGGACAGGCCTTAGCAGTGAGTGAGCCTATTACACACAAACTGTCTCAGCTATCTAACACTATCACACGGATCCCATTTAACCAGCTATGTTACAGGCCGGGATTCAGTATTTCCTTAAACTATCCCTGACTGCATATTCTGCTCCGCCTCGCATTCCACTGAATCAGCCAACTAAACACCCAGCGGGGCGGTTGTGTACACGGTTTTTCGACCCGGTCGGCGGGCACGCTCGTGTGCTCCGGCAGCCATTCCAGGCCGACCGTGATAAGGAGGGCACGTTTCCCAGCCGCTAGTCATCGTCTCTGTCCCGTTTCCTGAAACGCCGCTGTGTGCTCACCCCACAGACCGAGTCCGTTTGCTTTGGCTCAGAGACAAGCCGACCATCATCACCTTGGCAAACAATTCCTGGAATCCTGTATAAATTATTCATCTGAACAAGCTCACAAGCCCCCCCCCCCCCGCCCCTCCACCACCCCTCCCCCCCTCCTCCTCTCTCCCTCCTGCACTTGAAGCAGCCCACCTCTTTGCGCCAGACTTCCCTCAATAAAGCAGCTGCCCTCTGCGAGCTGCCGCAGCTCATTACAGACTAGCAGGGGGAAACGAGCGAATATGACGGCCCGGACAAAGGGCTCCGCCGCCGCCGCCCCCCCTCGACAGCGCCCCGCGTACCTGGGCGCGCCTGGCCGTAGCCGCAGGCAGCCTCTCTCTCTCTCTCTCTCCGCGGCACTCGGAGCTGCGCAGCAGGAGCCCCCGCCAGCAGCAGCGCCAGCGTAATGAGCTGCAATAATTAAAATCACTTATTGACACCGGGCTACGACAGTTACTTCCCCGTTCCCACATAATAAGATGGCTGTCAAAGCAAATCACCCAGGGCCGTGATATCAGCCAACCTGGAGACTTCTGAGGCTCTCCGGCTTCCTCTCTCCCCGCGCGAGCGAGGAAGCCTAGTTACGGGAGCCCACGCGACACGTCTGCGCGAGACAGTGGCGAAGAGGGACCGTGTCATTCCCTCGCTACAGGAAACATCCTCCAAGCAAAGGAAATAACATGTTTGCACGCATCCCATAATCCAACTCCAGCCTCGCCCCGTCCGCCGCCCTCTGCCGCCCCTCCCTCTCCTACCTAGCCGATGGGGAAGAGAGCTGAGGCCTGTCTGTTTACCCCGGCGCTGATGTCATCACAAACAGGCCGCTCTGCAGGGAAGGGCCGCCGTTTGAATTATTCAAGTGCCTCAGTCAACTCCATCGGGCTATTGATGAAAAGGCGCACACTAAAACAGGTCAGTCGATTAAGCTGTTTACACTGGGTCCGTTCGCCTTCCACCCCCCCCCCCCCAAACCCCCGCCCCCCACACACACCCACTCCGACCCCTCTCCCTCCATCCTTCCCTTCTCTGCTGGAGATAAGTGCCTGACAGAACCTTTCAAAGGACTCGGCGTGGCGAGAGACATCTGGCTCTATGACAGACGCTGACACTGACGAATCGCCCAGGCTGTTCCAATTCGCCGTCTCCGTGCCGACGTCGTTAACCTTGCCGGGGCGCGAGGCGAGAGATGCTCATAAAGCCCCCTTTTTCAAGAACCAGGTTCGCCGCGCCCGCGATTGATCATCTCTCCGCGCTAATTGCACGGCGGGAACTTTCCCCCACCGCGCCGAGGGAGACACGGCAGATCAGCAGCTACAGCCGGACTCGAGCACAGCTCGGACGTCCGCAGCTCGGCCTGGCTCAGGTCCCGCAATGCCGGCCAGTTCCTTTTAAGGACGCCACCCTGAGAGTTGAAACTACTTCAGCGTCTGCCATTCACACCAATTACTCTTGTTCTACCCTTGATTAATGCTTACGCCTCAAAGCGGCTCAGCTAAGCAGGTCTTCAGACTGCTCTCCCTTCAGCACTTTAAGTCACAGGGCCGATCCTGCCAAAGTCTCGACTTTAATCTTATCAAAAGCGGCCCCGTCGCCCTGCCTCCACGGCTGTTGGCCTGTCAGCGTTTTCAGAGCCATCGGGGCCAACGGCGCCGTGCAGCTCCTGTGAGGCCGCGCTGCGGGTAAACAATGGCTCTCGGCTCACTTTACCTTACACTCTGACAGACAGGGGGCGCGGCACAGCTCAGACACTGATGTGACCCCCCGGCTTGAACCTTTGGCCCATCCTGTCCCCTACGGCCCTTCATGTCCCCGTCAGCTGGCAGCATGTAACCCGCCAACGCTGGCCTTGCTGCAGATCCCCAGACAGACCCACGGCGAAACACAGACAGGCGTTGGTTTTCCTGGGAGCCCTTACCTGCTTGTGCATTTCGATGTTCAGCCCGTAAGACATTTCGTAATACTGAAACAAAGGAGAAGAAAGATTAAGATGTTTTGCGCTGTCACTAAAAAAAAAAAAAAAAGAGAAAAACACAAAGCCTGAGAGGCTCATCCAGATAATGCCAAATTTATACAGGTGTCTTCATAATACGAATTCAATTTGTCCGACTCTGCCAAACACAGCTGCTAGAAAGCCAACATTCTGCATAAAATTTTAATATTAGCATCACCCTGTATGATCAAAGGCTCAGCATGACAAACCAAAAGGCAGGACATTTAAACACTTCTTTTTAATGGGGGAATCATCACTACAAGCTCACTGGAAAAAAATGAGGTCATATATCAAGAGCTTGACAACTAGCACTAGTCTTTTCTATGGCAACGCACTGTCCCTTTCTGTAGAAATCTGTGTGTCAAAGATATCCTACTTCTGAACAGCAGAGGAACTAACTGGACTGGCAAGTTACTGATTAACACATCAAATCCTTCTCTGTTCAAAGGGTGAGGCCATCTGTGCTCTGCCCAACTCTCATTCTTTGTTCTTGACTTTTTAGACAAGTCTGTCCTGAGGTGAAATCTGTGTCCTCGGAGACTGTGGGTAAAAGGACAAGTCCCCAACTGACTTGCAGGGAGAACCGGTCTTTTTTTTTTTTTAAGAGGCCAATGCACTGATGGCTTTCAAACAAGAGTGCCTTAAATCTCAGATCAGCGCAACACATCCATATAATATGTAACCCTATACTATCAGCGGAGTGCTGTCTGTGAGTTTCTACACTGTGGTTATCTGAGCTCGCCCTTCTCTGACTGACAAAACTTTCTGCAGAAAAATAATGTTTAACAAAAGCCAGTGTGCCACTGGATAAAGTCACCCTTTGTATATATATATATATATATATATATATATATATATATATATATATATATATATATATATATATATATATATATATATATATATATATATAAGATGAAAGGAAACAACATTCCAATAAGGTAACTAGTTGCATCACCTAAAAGGGAAATTATATTTCTTTTCCATTGACTTACATTGCATAACCTCAAACAATTCATGTTTAATTATAGTTTTATCCCCTTTTGATCTGACAAGTTGATACTGAAGTCTGAACAACCAATTTCACAGCATTTGCTTGCTTAACAAATCTTGACGAAACGCAACAATGGACAAAACATTCGACTGCGTTCAGTTCTACTGTCCTGGTGCATTTCCACCACCACCCACCCCTCAGAATTTATTAACCATTCACACGTCCGACAGCAATGCATCCTGGGAAACAAAAAAAATGCTCCTCATAATCAAATTAACACACAATGAGGACGACTGCAGTCATTAAGCCCTGGGAGAGGAGGTCCACAGGAACCCCAACGCCACAGGGCTAACTGCAATCTGCCAGGCTTAATATCACTAGACACTTGGCGTCTGTGTGACTTCGCAGCCCGATCCGCACCACACAGGTAAATGCCAAACATTACGTTAACTTGCACACGTTCCAACCCCCACCTGCGAATGCGAAAATTGGAGCAAATAACTGCTGCTGGGCAAATGGTAATCTTACCATAACATAGTGACGCTGCATCTCCGTCTTCTCGTTGGCCAGTTTGTCATACTCCACCTTAAGACTAAAATAGGAACGGAGGTGTCAATTTTCAGCATCGCCATTTCTATAATAAACCACCTCACACTCTTGGTTGCTCGGGTGCGGTTCTGCCGTGGACGACAGCCTTCAGTTTTTAAACACAGTTTAAGCACCGAGCATCAAATGCCCTGCACCGACACACTCTGGAGTTCGTATAATTAACTACGACTGATGTAGCATAGCACTGTTTAAGAAATACCCATGTTCCACTCCCATGGCAAATCCATCATCTAAAACGATCAAGCGACTTTACTCAGCAGAAGTAATGAAATGAGCAGCCCTTTTCCGCGTCCACACTGTCCACCACTTTACACAACATCTGAAACAGAGTCACTGACTGCATTTCAGTTTGATTCAATTTTCAGTTACAGTTCTGCCTCGTGCACACGCGTTATCACATTAAAGAGTTAGCTCGAGCACAACCTCAAAGTTCCCTCTTCCACATATTATTAAACTGATTACCTGTGATACTGGGCTTGCAGGAACTGAAATTCGTCTTTGATCCTGTCGCAAGACTCTGCAACGGTGAATTTGAACCCGGGTTGCCCGGGCTGGTGTGGTGCCTGAAAAAACAGTGGTGACGTCAGCTATAAGTGATCGGAAAAGATTGAAGTTTGGAAAAAAAATAAACAAATAACAGATTGCCTGTAAAAGAAAGATACCAATGCATTTTACTCAAGTCTCCGATATTTCGAGTCATGCCGACGTGGGCCGTCCGACCAACTGTTCCAGCAGAGTGGTATCGACGCGTTTGCTGCGGTTTAGGTTCGAGAGAAACTGGCTGACGATCCCTTGAGTAGAGCCCTGCCTGGCGGACAGCTTATTACGAGGAGAATAACTACCTCCGCAAAACAGTGCACCCGTTGACAGAGGTAGGTCAGCGCGTGCTAAACTGCAGTGGCTGACTGTAAAACCCAAAACCCTCACATAATTTGGAGTCGTTAAAGAAATGTTACCGCGTTTGCCTTCAAATATTAAAATGTAGTTTACATACTTCTGCACACTAGTGCAAACTACCGTCAAAATCGGATTCTAAATCGTAAGATAACCAGCCAGCCAACCAGCTAGCTAATGGGGAAAGGGGCCGCGTCTTAATGAAGTCTGAGGATAACAAGGTTATTATAATCTTGTTTATTTAGCTAAGCATATTTCTGAGTTCGGCGGGGACACGAGCCCCTGTGAAGACTGCGCTGTTCTCGCGTTGACTGGCCAGCCAAGACACCTCACAACGCCTTTGGCGTTTGGGATAAAAATGTCTAACAAACAAGTCGGAATAAATACGACAACTAAATACAAATGATACTGTTTTATTGTGACGAAAACGTACTGCTGACAAGCAGGCTGCCCAGTTAGCGAAGTGCTGGCTATCTAACAAGCTAAATGTTAAATACATTCAGATGGAGCAACAAACTTGACTGAATGCAAGATGCGCAACTTACCGGATGCCGGCCTTGTGGATACATCTTGAGTGTATCCTTTTTTAATTGGAAATCCACGGAATCTAGCTATATTTCAGTAATCCGAGTAGAACAGGGATGACTGCCCGACACTCCTCCCAGCACACACAGGCGCTCGGACACAAAGCCCAGTCCTCAGGGACAGGGAACACTCCGACAGCCCTCGGCTCTTTCGGTACTTGCGTGTGTAAGCTCTTTATCCTCTTCAGTCGCAAACAAACAAAACAAAGGGGAAAAAAAACACAAAACAGAAAATTAGCAAGGTAGCCACAGCCAGGTCTCCATAACTACTTCCTCGCTAACGCACAAGTATCTAGGTGACCACAGCTTTATGTTAGATCACTCGTTAGACACTGTGTTGAGCCAAAGAGGAATAACTAAACTATTTATTAAATAGGTCCAATGATGTGTGAATTCTGTCGTGCTCTTCAGCTAACGTTACTTTTCGCACTAATAACGTGGTGCTGATTGGTCTGCACGCAAACAATTGCAAGCCGGGAAGCGATGCTTTTTAGCTAGTTTGTTAACGCCACTACGACAGGGCAGGTTTCCCAGCAAGTAGATAGTAGCAGCAATCAGTATCTAACTAGTTTGATGGCATTTATCAAGATGACCAAAATGCAGTAAAGTAACTCGCGAGAAATACTATTTTCCGGTGTTTATTTGTTTTTGTGTTTTTTCGTATCTGTCCCGTTGTTCAGAACATAAAGCACGGTCGATAGCCATATCACATGAGCTAGGCTGTCGAGAACAGACGGTGAAATCTCGTCTGTTAACCTCACTTTTAGCAAAAGCAAGCCAGAGAGGTAGTTAGCCAGCGTGAGAGCTGGCGAGATACCTGGAGTGGGACTGCGTCTCCCTAGGAATCAGCTCCTGTCCACCACGATAATGAATAGACCAATATTCTCCTCCCCACCGCTGTGTCTTCAAAATGTGCCGTTCATGACCAGACGACGATGACGGTCTTGCCCGGTACACACATCTCCTGACCCGGACAATTTTTTTGGAGACTCGAGTGATCACGGTCGACTGACACAGGCAGAAAAGATTGAGAGTGTCTATCCGAGTTATAAGGTCAGAAACCAAGCGATTGAGACGTTTCTTGTACAAAAACAAACAAACTCCTAAGGTTTGCCCGTCTTGGCTCAGCCAAAATATCTGGTCAATCCCCCAAATGAGTCCGAAACAGTTACTATCAAAGTTCGACAAGGTTAAAAATCGTTTAAAAGTTTTTGACGTTGTATTTCGCTAGCTAACCGTGTCCGTTTCTCCCTTTCCCCGTCGCTTCACCGCGCTCACTATACCACACACAGACAGTACACTCGCACGAGGACTCAACTGCCGCGAGAACTGTCCAATCAGTTGCTCAGAAAGGGTTTCACCTCGTCGGCCAATAGGAGAGCAGTGTCCCCACGTGGGGCACACGGTTAGCCGGCACGGGGATTGGACGGTAAGTACTTGACGTCGCCTTCGCCATTTTGGATCTGAACAGGTACCCAAGAAAAATAGCTCGCTAACGCTCAAATAACGAGGTACAGACGTAAATCACTTTATAAAGGCGCTACAAAAGAAATAAGTGATGACGTACTTATTTACTAATTATTCTGGAGATAATCATAGGGATACACTGTCGTAGAAAATCTCAACGTCTGGTATAAGAGACAGTGCTCCTGACAGCATCAATGAATAAATTTACTCTAGCTAACTACCTAAATATTGTAGGCTAATGTATCTATCTAGCTAATATGCTTTCAAAGATTCGAGAAATAATTAGAAGTGTAACAGATCGTGCCTCTAAGAATGCACGGCTTGCGCCACCAAGCTTTATTATAAGGGTCTGCTGTGAATTATTATATCGTAATTATTACCGGCTAGGTAACTCAGAAACCCCCCTCACCAGCAGTATCCCGTGTTACTGGCCTTCTCAGTAACTCCAGGGGCTAAAATTTATCGCAACAAACAGGTTTCAGTATACTAGATATTTATATCTATGCAGTTACCAAAGACAGTGAAATATTATGAATCTAATGAGATGCACTGATGATTAAACTAGGCAAGTGCAAATTTATTAACAATTGCATTTAAAACATATATTGTTTTTTTAGACATCCTTCATTATTTACCCTCACATTTGAGGCAAAACATGTCTACGCTTGAGAGAGGCGCAGGCAGCCTATCAAGTGCGGCTCACGCTAGTCTAACCCACGTGGGTCCTCTGATATCCTCACTGCTTGCCGTCCAATGACAGCGCAGCGGTGTTGTACGCTCGTTTGCAATTGGTCGGAAGGGGTAAAGCCTGTCAGTCAAGAACCCATGTTGTCAATCAATACCACGCGGGGTCGAGCGCTGACAAATGCCTGTGCTTCTGAAGCCTCCTGCCTGCGAATAGTGCCTGGAATGGCTGCTTAATTAGCTTCGAATGGCTTTTCCTTCCAGCTCAAACAATCTGTCACTACCATGTGGTAAAAAGAACCTTGCGTAAAACAAAGGAAGAAAAAAGCAAGCCGGGGCTAAATATCAGTTTGATTTTTTTTTTCAACGAATACATTTTTATTACCACAAAACAAAGCATTTATTCCATTCAAACACAGGCTTATTGCAACCAACTGATTCCATATCCATTTTGTGGAGATAGACGCAAATTTAAATATGTGTAAAATACTATGCGCATTTTTTTCAGCGACCGTGTTTTTTGGTTATCAAGCTACACCCTTTCCAGTGCTCCAAGGAGGGGAGGGGGAGGGTATTGTTTATCGGGAAAGGTGGTTTTACAACAGGAAAATCTCTAGCCACTGATTATTAACAATAACAGACAAAATACTCTATTTGGGGTGGGACCATGCAAATAATAACTAGATTTTCATTTCACAAGCCGTTTCTCGTTCTCGACGTGCATCAATGTCTTCTTTTCATTTGAAAATGAAACGTATTAATTTTCCGTTCTGTCATTTAGCTAATTGTTTATTCCTTAATCCGATTACGTTATCACAAGATCCCCCCATATCTGAGATTAAATTTTGTCTGTAATTAAGGAGTGAAAAAAACAAGCGTGGAATTATATCACAGGGGGCAAAAAACCTAGACTTCTCTGAAATCATGAAGCTTCACGCCTGATTGCAAAACGGGTTTTATTTCCTTTGACTTCTCTATTGGAGCGTGTAACAAAAAGCCATTTTATTACTTTTTTTTTTTTTAATCCGAGATATTCATCTAGGAATGTAGTCTGATAAAATACCGTGTGCAGCATTTTTAAAGACAGTTCTTTTAAACATAATGCCATGTGTACATTACACAAAGATGGCCTGTGCTTTTGTTAAAGTGTTCAAGCGCCTCTAGGTATCGCCCTTCAACTGGAGTCCTTTCAGATGTTTGTGCTACGCGGAGCTGCAGGGCGGTCGTTCCAAAACGGGATAGTAGGGACGTCTCTCAGGGTTACTTGGAATAAATTGTGTAATGGTGGGTTTTACGGCATTCTTTATTTACTGCGGTATTACTGTCTGATGCTGCTTTCCCCCCCCCCCCCTCCAAACATTCGATTGGAAACATTCGATTACATTCCGAACGTAGCAGCGACAGCAGCTATAGCACCGAGGCCATTCGTCTGCTGTTGCCATAGCGCGGGGGTTCAAACTGTTCAACGCGTTCAAGTTAATTGGATCTCAGTTTTGTATTGTTCGTCGGAAGGGGTCTCCTGAGCATTTGTAAATCTATAGGCTTGAAACGGTTTTTTATGATATTTAAGAAATCATATCGACAGGCTCTTTATAGTTTTGTGTCTTTGTCGTGTTGTTTACACCACTTATTTGTTTTGGCAATAATACAAAATACAAAAAGTGCCATTTTCCTAACGCGCACCTGTGATACTCATTTGTATGCCAAAGGCGTTTGACACTCTTAGTTTCACGCAGGAACATCAAGAATTGATCTACAATCCGTATGAGGGAATCCTGATTGCTAAACGGTGCTCAATAAGACCGCAGTGTAAATACTACTTCCCTGCAGCAGTGGTTCTTAAAGACCATATTGTGTCAGTCACTGAAAATATAACCCTGGTCAGTGGTACCAAATAATACAAAAAATAAATATATAGGTTCTGGAACGTCTGCCGTGGGGTCGTTCGCGGAAGAATGGCAGCTCCTCATTGGCCACTTCGTTGCGAAGTTTGGAATGTCCCACGTGGGAGTGGCTGCACTAAAGCCCCGGGCTGGATTTAAATAGGCTACGTATATGCGAATGAATATCTGGATCATAGTGTAAATTGCCCTGCAATCGGGCCTGAGCAAACATGGTTTTTTTTTGCAAATTTAATGTATAAACCTGCGTTGCTGTATGCTGCATAATACATATAACCTCATCTATTTGAATTGAATTGAATCTATTTAATCAGAACACAAAATCAAATACTTATATTTTTTTGTCACTAGAATCCATCTCAGTTGTTCTTTTCAGATGCTTTATGACGTCAGAATGTGAAACTCCAATTATTAAAGCACAAAGAGGATGGCACCATAGAGCAAGGATCATTTTAATGTGTAATATTTAATCCATACTCCCAGGTCTGGCCATATCAATCATTCATAAATCCTGTGTCCTCTGCTCGGAGAGGCAATTGAGGTATTTTAGTATTTGTGGATTCTGTGGTTGTTGGTTGTAAATTGTGGGGAGATGCGTTCCACTGTGCCTCCATGCTGTGACACTTGACTCTGAAAGTCTCTGTCTCACAGCCAGCGATGTTGGATGTGGAATATTTCTGCGCTGTCCTGGCCCAGAGAGTCCACCTCTGAGCCCCTGTGAGAAGCACAGCCGCACACCAAGGGCTGGCAGGCTAATCTCTCACAGTCGACTCCTCGTCCTCCTCAATAGAAAGTCCTGAGATTAAAGGCAACAAAAGACCAGGCCTAACCCCTGGGAGGGAGGCCTTGCAGCCACAGAGGCCTCGCACTCTGTTTATTTACACTGAAACCCCAGCCTCTGTGAAACTTCCACCCTGAGGCATTACATGGTGGGCTATTTGCAGAGGTGGTTTTAATTCTTTGCAGAACGAGGATCGTCTTTTTCTCCCTGCCTGCTTTCAGCCGGGTAACCGCAAGATTCCCACAGCACCACCTGGCCCCACATAAAAATAAATAGATAAATAAAACAGCTGTCAATTTTCAGTGTTTAAGTAGCAGGATCCCATTTGTCCCATATTGCCCTGCTTTGTAGTGTTTGGTACCACCGCCACTATAGATTTGATACTTCCTGATATAAGAAGCCAGAAATCTTTTTAGCTTCTCTAATGGTTGCGCAGTGAAAATAAGGCTTCATTAAATGACACACTATAG
>NC_050590.1:7026028-7041028 GCF_013368585.1 Megalops cyprinoides
CCATATGGAGGAAGGCTGAATATGGCATTGAATGGGGATGAGCACCTCATTACCTGTTGCAAAATGTCCATCTCTCATCTGAATTATTTATGCAAGGGGGAAAAAAAATCCCATCTGGCGCTCTTCAATGGCTTGCACGTTAACAAGGGGGATAAAAAAAAAAAAAATCACGTCTGTAATGTGCGGCTCTCACAGGACAGAATGGAGCCTCGGTAGATGGGTGGCTTTTAACCCTCTTTCACTTTTTTTAAAGCTTTTGTTAATGCACTTCCACTGTGCCTGCCCCGGCTCTCTCCACTGCGTCTTTTTTTGCATTAATGGAGCAGTGACTCAGGTGTGCGCCGCCGCTGGGCCCGGACGGGCCACGCATCACCACCCACCCTGAGCTCGGGGGGGGGGGCATGAAATCCCAACAACCCGGGGTTGACGGGCGACTTGGCGGCGCTGAAGAGCCCCGTCTGGAGGAGTGAGTCAACTCGGAGCGGACGAGAGGGATGAGACTTAAGCGCACTAGCAGCCCGGGCAAGGGGCCGCTGACGTTAGACTCGCTCGCTCGCCGGACAATCTGCGCGCGTAATTCACACAGAGGCCGTCACTGCAGGTACTCGCTGTCGGCTTGCATAGGTTTCTGACTGAGAACACTGCAGCCATGTGTAAGGGTGGCAGTGTGGGCACAGAGGTTAAGGAAGATGCAGGTTCGACTCTCATGTGGCTTTAAAATCAGAGGGCTTATCCTGAATATCTTCAGTAAATATCCAGATGCATAAATCTATATTGAGCAAAATGTAAGCTATATTTTGCTCTGAATAAGGACATCGGTTTAATGAGTGAATAATGGAATTAACCAGGGCAGCAGGTCTGTTACTGTCACCCCCCCCCCCACCCACCCACCCATCGCTGAAAAATCTGAAAGAGGTTGTGTGTTTGATAATTGGAGGAGGAGGATATGACGGCCCATCTGGCACATCTAAGAGGTTTATCACTTGTAGGGGACAATCACCTCTCCAGAGGGGCTTTCCCTCACTCTTGCATTTTAGAGGTATTTTGACTAATCTCTCCCCCGTACAGTCACTGCTTCAGTGATCACACTCACAGTTGGCAACACTACTACAAACGTGTCAGCTCAATGTCAGCTTACATTTAATCATTTTCATTTATATAATTCAGGAATTTTCTGTACAGCCAGTTGTCTTATAAATGAAGTACTTATCTAGGGAAAACTACTGATATTTAATGAACACTTGCATATACACGCGTGCATACAAATACACACACAAACACACACACACATATATAGATGTATGTACATGTGTATGTATGTATGTATAGCCCTACTTGCTACCCAAATGAATAATTAATTTGTGTTTAAGAAATATAGAGTTCAGAAGATAAGCTTTGACCGAAGCTGTGTTGTCATGGGAACAAAATGCTTCAACTGTTCTCTGCAGAAAGAAAAAATGAAAAAAAGTTGCAGGAGCAGGTAGGGACAAAACAGTAGCAAGACAGCAAGACATTGCTCAGAGGTGAAACCTGCTTCTTAGAAATTAATTCAAGTTGGTTTCACTGACCTCAGATATGACCTGAAATTAAACAGTAACACTTAGGATTTATAAATCCATCTCAGCAGACAGGATGATGGCAACGGTTCAGACAGGGCATAAACACTGATATGACTCTGGTCTTGATAGAAAAAAAAAATTGTACAAATCACACTATAGATTAATCCATCAGTTATCTGAGGACGGGGTGTAGGGGGTGTGGGGGGGTGGGGGTCCTGTTGGGCTGTTTAATCATGTGGGGAACAGTGTTATTTTGCAGCAGAAAGCAGATGCAGCGGAGGGCGGGTGATGAAATCAAGTGAGTGGCAGATAGAGGCTGAGTAAGTCATCTCTATCACTGAGTGAGGAGGCAAGGTGTGATTACTGAGATATATTACAGATGAACAGCAACATGACTTATCACTGTGGGAAAGTGTTACAGCTGATCTAGATAACGGGGAGGGGGGGGGGGGTTGACTCTGGTTAATGTCTGCACTTCTTAACCGCCCTGCAATTATGACTTCTAAGCACCCAGGTACTCGGAGGACAAAAGCCCACAGGAAAAGCTTTAGGCAGAGGAATAAACAGCATGGAAAAAGTTCATCAACATCAATGCGGTAAAGTTCACAGAGGTCAAAGGTCATTGCCAGTCACCTCAACACTGCTGCTGAGGAGAATTAAAGTGCACTGAAGTCTCACTCTCTCAAGACCGCACAAAGGTAAATGGGTGAATGAGATGGATGTCAGAGGTGTGGTAAAAGACTAATGAGGGCATTCAAAACTGAAGTGTTAAATTCCTCTTCACACTAAGTGTGTGTGTGTGAGTGTATGTATGGAGCTGGGGAGAGGGTATCTATGGTAAGTGTGTACACGTGTGTCCCAGCTGAAGAGGTGAGAGAGGAGGGGTATCTTTTCAAGGACTTTCTGATACCCATTCAAAAAATTAATCCTATAGCTGCACTGCGTACACTCCGCAGAGAGAGATAACAGACAGATTGGTAACCACCAAAATACAGTGGGGTCACTGTACACTGTTTCCTTCGAATGCCACTGTAATTGAAAAGCAGAGCCCTTGCGACTTCTCCTTGCTGTAATAACGAGGCATGTAAGCACTGTATGCACTTTTGTAAGTCTCTTTGGATAAAAGAGTCTGCTAAATGAATAAATGTAGATGTAAGTGTGCTCTGTGGGTAACTTTGGGTTGAACTTTGGGGGGGGGGGGGGGGGGTTGAGGTCTCCATGAATATGATTATTTGGGGGGGGGGCTGTATTGGCCAGTTTTGATTATTTATGTAATTTATGCCCATGCCCCTGCCAATGGGGCACACACATGCTGGAGCCCGGCAAAGGAAATGCAAACCTTCTCTGCGCGGTTAGTGTCGCTGCATTGCCATTCAATGAGCAAGGCTGTTGCCAGGGGGACAGGAGATCACAGTTAGCCCCAGCTGCCCGGGTCTAGCATACACACTCATGGAGATTTTCTCTCATTAATTGGGATTTTGGGAACCCCTTGCTCCGCCACAGCCACAGGTTCAAGCGCTTCCCAGTGAATGACGGGGCCACTCTGGCTGCCTCTCCAGCCTACACCCCCGCACCACCCCCCCCCCCCGCCACCCGCGCCGCGCGGATGAGTTTCCGACAGTACATGATCAACAGGCTGGGGTCACCGCTGAGAACTCCCTCCACAAACGGTTCACTTCTGAGGGGGTGAAGAGACTCTCACGCGTCCGAGCAATCCCAGCAGCCCCCCACACACAGTCTCTCATTTTGAAAGCACACAAAAAGCCTCTTGTGATTAGAGACAATCAGACCTTAACTTTTGTGAGGGTATGTATGCGGCAGCTGAAGCTGTGGCGGAGACTCTGGTGGATGCTTCTGTCCGGATCTGGAGGGGATCTTCAAAGGAGAAAATCAAATGAGCGATTTTGTTTTAGAACAATTCCTTGGAGTTCTGAATTCTGAAAAAATAGCCACATTCAAAAAAAAAAACTTAAATACCAGAAATGTTTGTTACATTAAATGTTTTAAATGTTGGTGGGTAAGAAATTTCTCTACTTTAGGCATATTCCCCAAAATGTAGAATAAAATGAGACATTCATTACTAATAGCTATTGCGACACTGTACTTAGACAAAGTTCAAACATTTGACACCTTCAAAACTGAGCACTAAATTGATTTCACACATTGTAGGTGCAGTCAAAATATTCTGTTTTAATGAAGTTTCATTTGCAAAGAGATCAGTGATTTGACAAGCATCAAATCCCTCTGCACAATTAATTCCATAGTGGCGCAGTACACAGAATCAAGTTCATTAGATTCACAAATTAACGGAGAGCAAATAATCCATCTTACTTTGGTGGAGTGCTCATATCAGACTCCTCCCTGGAATGGTGCTACAGTCGCCGGAACCCAGATTCATTCCCAGGAATCTGGCCACAGCACTTGTTGAGAAATCTTTTTGAAGCAGCCTGTCTTACAGGGATGTGAGCTATTAAATCAGCACTAAAAGACTTAAAAAGATCATCTTTCGCTTCACTTAAAGCTCCCTGGATGTCTCCCCATGAGGTAACCGGTTAACAAGTTGCAGATTGCGCTGACTGTGAGTGGCACTGGGAGACCATGCTCTGTGTCAAAGCACCAAAAGGCCCCTGTCTTCAGACTGGGAGGGCCCTTCACCTCTTGCTCCCGAGGAATACTTTCCCACAATGCTGAGAGGCTGACCGTCCCCTGCTGCCCCCTCCAGACCTGCTGAGATTTATGTCCTTGGCAGCCAAGGCTGTGCACCAAATTTTTAGTGATTTAGGAAAACCATCACAAAGGGCGTTTATTACTGCTTACTGGAAAAAAAGCAGTTACATAATCTTACTATGATAACTTAATATACGTGGCAAATTAAAGCAATTTTCACAGTGTCAAAATGTGTTTGAAAATTAAACCCTGGGTTGGTTATTGGTTGGCCTTGACCCTGATGATATGTGCAGCCATCAGACATTTATTCCACTGCTGTGTTATCAGGCAAAAAAATTCTCTGAAAAAAAAATCTCTCTGAAACTCAACAAGCCAATGTAGTGTCACAGGTTCCAGACGCCCAACATTAACTGAGTGCTAGAGGCTGCCTTCTGCTGAATATGGATATCTGAGTGTGGGTGGTAGGGAAAGAGTGCTCTGCCTTAATTTCCCCTGGGTTGATACGTACTTGTCTCTGAATTAAAGTGTTAATAAAGAGCACAAAGCCCTGTTCATGCCTTGTGGCTGGGCTTCTGGGACGCTCAGCCGCCAATGTTCTGACTCACCAATGGGCTAGCGATGACATCACAAAAAGCATGCAACCAGGGCGTGCAGCCTGCTCTAATCTTTGCCATCTCACTTTGTGAAGTAATGCCAAGAGGCAGGCCTGACACAGAATGCTTTCCATTCTCTTCTTGTTTTTTTTTTTTTTTTTTTTTTTTGTGGAAACACTGCAGTGCAGAAGCCTGACTCTCAGTGCTATGACCTCTCACACGCATGTGTCCCTCTGACACCCTCCCGAAGGACAAATCTCTCCAAAGTGCAGTCGTTACAAGTGGAAGCGTGTGACCAGATTGCACCTAAAACTGCTCTCTTGAGTCCAGACGTTTCAACCGTCTGGTCAATGATCAGGCTGGACTGAGCTTGTGTGCTTTAGGGTATAATATGCAGAATTTATAATGATTTAATAAGTTTGAAATTATTTAGCGCTCTCCTGTACTTGCAGCCAATAATTTGTATTCAAATCATGAATTATTGCACTGTACTTTGCATTAATGGCATCTGTAAAATGGATCAATATAATATAAAAATAATGTCCATCATCATCATCATCATCATCATCATCATAACTGTCATTACCCTTTGATTGCATTGCATTGTAACTGAGTCAAGGCATTAAATTAAATGCCTAGGACACTTTTCTTCAACTGTGTTCCACCATGTTCCCCAGCTGTGAATTTTATGAGAGGAGAATTTAAAGTGCCTGTTTGGCTTTACCCCTCCCACAAACTCAACTCAACACAGAAAGTAGGAGGGCTTGTAGCAACCAGACATGCCTTGACAACACGCTAGATTTTCACCTAACACTAAACAAAGGCCATCTGTCACTACAGGCAAACTCGGGTTTCATTTTTGTATGTTAATTTCATGACCTCCCCCCTCAAAAAGATCACCCTTTTTTCTTCCTCCCCGCCACACATCAATATAGCAATATTCCTCCAGGCAGAATTCACTTCACAGGACTGTTTCAACACCTGGGGACTAAGTACCTCAGCCAGCAGTAGACATTGCTTTTAGAACAGGTCTTCATCTCAGTGTGTGCTCAGAGGAAGAGGGGGAGAGAGAGAGAGAGAGAGAGAGAGAGAGAGACAGACAGAGAGAGACATAGAGAGAGAGGCAGAGACAGAGAGAGAGAGAGAAAGAGAGAGACAGAGAGAGAGAGAGAGAGAGAGAGAGGGAGAGAGAGATGAGAAGCAGAAAGGATTGAGGGAATACAGGGGTGCGCCTGTGAACATGAAGTTATCAAGCTGCCAGGAACATGGTTTAGCGGGGGCGATCAGACCTGCCTGGAGGGGTCTCCCAGCTACAGCCCCACCCTCCCTCCCAGCCCACTCACACACCAATCAGAGCTCAGTCAGGGGGCAGGCCTGAGACCTCCGAGAGCTCAGTCAATATTGACATGTGGGCTTGCTCAGTCAGATCATTCCCGCGTGCGCCCTATGACAACCTTTAATTGATGGTCATTGATTTCAGAGCTGTTTTTTTTTTTTTTTTTAAGTTTCTTTGAACTTTCTGAGCGTCAGGAGACCCAGCTCTGGTTATCAGGTTATTAAATAACGCGATCTGTGTTTGCAGAGCACCGGGGGGGTTATCTAAGCACTTACTTTTTTTTGAAAAGTGCAAAAATGGGAGGCTAGGCAAGCCAACAAATTATCGCTGCCCCAACGTAAAGCTAAATCTCTTTTTTTCTCTCTCCAGGAAAGATGTAAATTGACTTCCCATGAACAATACCATAATTATTCACATGTATCCTCCAAAATTATTTCAAACCAGCCTGCAGCACCCAGCTATTACCATAAAGAGCACCGATGGCAAGTTTAGAACAAATTGTATATTTAGTCTGTGTCAATGGGATTAAAAGGTATTTAAATCAGCAGCCGCTTGTAAAAGGTGAATGTCGCCAGCGCAGTATGGATGCTATGGCTTTTCCAGACCTTTTTCTTCTCACGCCACCACTTTGATTTCCTGTCACTTTTTGGGTAGATTATGTTCGGTCTTGATCCAAAATCCTGGCTGATCAGAGATAATAAAAGATTACACCAATCTTTGAAAGCCAGAGCTTTGCCAGCAGCAAGAGGCGCACACAGAAATAATTGTTGGCCATCTGTGCACCACATTGGTAACAAAGGGTGAAAAAAAGACAGAAAAACCATACCTGCTGCACTTTGTAAGGCAGAGGGACATGAAGGATTTCGAGAGGAAAAGCAGGAGGGATCTGGTTGCTGTTCCAAGGGATTTTCGATTAGCAAAGGCTGGGGGAAAAAAAACACCAGTTGACAAGGAGAACAAGCCAGGAAATTAATGATGCTTTGGTTTATGACTCTGCCGCTATCCAAACAGTTTTGAGATGCAGCGCCTCGTCAGTGATAAACGGTTTGGTTTGGCGGATAATTGGACAGATGCATGATTGCATTCACATCTGAGGTAGCCAGAGCGCCAGAAAGGGAAGTGATGTCATAAACGTTTACCCTCTGCAGCTACATAAATCATTATTCTGAGCAGTGAGATCACATTAACTGGTACAACGTTGATCAGGGACGGCCAGACATCACATTTGGGAAACATAAAGCGGGGTCCGGTACCAGGAATTCACATTAGCGGCGATGGATCCCGTTAAGTGATTGTGCAGTGTTCTGTCGATACCTCTCCAAGCAGATGTTTAAGTGAGGTGTGTTTTGTTTTTTAGGTCCATTTGTGGAAGGGACATTCCGCAAGAATAAATCAAAATTCCACTGAAAAGTGTTTGTACCAACAAATTCCACCAGGGAAGCGACGCAATTCATCTTGTAACACAATACTGTCAAGTTGCCTTTTTTTTCTCTCTTCAAAACTGCACTTAGTGAATCAACAAACATACTCCTTTAGGTCCTTATGAATCTTTTATTGTGCTTTGATATGATAGCTTAATCATTTTGATGATGGTTGTGGATAATGGAGAGTTTGGGAGCCTGAAAAATAAAACACTCATCTTCTCAAAGTCGAAAAAACAAGACATATACACTCCAGAGTGTTTGTGCTGTGGCTTCCACCTCAGTGTCTTCCACACACTACAATTATTCTGTTGCTTTCAAGAGCCTCTTAGCCCATTATGTTGCCAGGGCCATGTCGTTCTCCAGGCAGTGGTCTTAATGAGATCCACGCTGGTGTCACCACGGTAACGCAGTCATCCTGAGTGCTGACAAAGGCAGGAGAGAGACCGAGGTGCTTAAGAGACCACACCAACAGCATGTGAATATGCTGCATTGCACGGTGCAAAAAAAAAAAAAAAACATTTTGTCATTTTTTTCTTTTACTTTTTACTTTTATTTATTTTTTTTCCTGTGGAAGGAATAAAATAGATAAATAAATAAAAAAAAAAACAACACAACAATGATCCTGCCCACGACAGAAGAGAAGAGAAACAAGAAAAGAGTAACACCGATGGCGCTGACCTCCAGAGACAAAGAGACGGTAATTGACATCTTTCACATTGATCGCTGGAAAGACATCACCGTGCTGCCACAGCAGTGATCATTGTCCTGTTTCCTGTTATAGCTGCAAAAAGGAAGTAAAAACAACTGAGCCCTTGCCACTTCAGATGAGAAAGGGATTCCTTTCAGGCATGGCTCCACTTGGGAGTGTTCCTTAAAAGAACGATCAAACGGCGGTCTTAAAACATGACTGCCCCACAGGGGCTGGGAATATATGCTCTGGTAAATGATCTTAGAAAGTTGTTGAAATTGAAGCCCAGAAGTAGAACCGGACAGGGTTTTTTACCCAATGAGCATATTCCCCCGGCTGTTTCAACATCTAACCAAGTGCTTTGCCTTTGGTTTAGTTTTCACATAATTGTCTTTTTTTTCCCCCTGATAATGTATACAACATCACCTATTTCATGCATGCCTTTAATGATATGAAAATGGCGCAAAGTCAAGGTTGTGTAATGATATTTCTCCTAATTTGTAGTTTTCCTTTGCTGTGTCATATTTTCCTTCTGACTGCAGTGCTTTGCTCTCACTTTACCAGCATACAGTATTTGAATATCAGAGAAGGCGAAATCAGACTCAGAGCATACGATATCAATTTTGTTTTTGATTTTGTTTGATTAAGACAGACCTGCAGCTCATTCTCTCTCACACCTTGCTGTGCAGACATGGTCATGCTGTCTGCCATTCCCTCTCTGTCTTTAATACTCAGGGTGGTTCCATAAAAATGATTAAAATAAAGAACAATTTTTTCGGTTGAATGTTGTAAACCTACATAGATTAGCTGTGTTGATCCATTGACTGGGCAGGAACTTTTCATTGATAAACTAATACATTTTAAAACATTTTTATCGACTTCTTTCAAAAAAAAAAAAAAGTCATAGTCTTTGGCAGGCACTGGAACTCAAATCTGGCAAGGCACTGGAACTCAAACCCACAGTCATTTATTCATCTTATATTTTTGTAATAAAATGTTCTGCTCCCTACTGACAGAAAGTTAGAGAGGGAGCTCACTGAATAAATGCTGCTAAGTGCACCTTCATTATTTTAGTTAATAATGACCTAAAATAGTCTATAGGGGCTGCTGGCAGATTGTTCAACAGATAGCTATGGAAAAATATTTAAATATAGTCTTGCAATAAAAATTTGGTGGCATTAGAAGGGATTAAGAAAAAATCAGCACACATATATATAGCAGCAGCAAGTAGAGAAAACTGACAAGCAACAATTTAACTCACACATGACAGCCACTTATAACTGCAGGAGGTTATGTGAAGGGAGCCCTTGTTTACAGTGTGAAAAGAGACAGGTGGCACTGACCTCTGACCTCTCCCTCTCATCCCCTGCCTGTTCCTGTCACCCTCATAGCCAATAGGCAAGCATCAGTCACAGGAAGTGGTGGGGGACTGGAATTCAATGCTGAACAGAGAGTGTGTTATTGATGAATGCCTGTAATGTCAGGCTTTGGAAGAATTTCACATTCTCACGTGTGTGTGTGTGTGTGTGTGTGTGTGTGTGTGTGTGTGTGTGTGTGTGTGTGTGTGTGTGTGCATGTGCATGTTGGATCTACATTCAACATACAATAGGGTGTGTTGTCACTGCACTGAAACCGACCTGTATAGAAAAGACATATTTTCAGGACAGTGGGAGCTAGAGCTATTCCAGAATTAGCTATAGCTATAACCATCCATTCTAGAACCGTTCTACATTCCAGAACCATTGCAGCACATTAGGGCCCTGAAGAGCAGGGGAAATTGGACGTGGGGAATTCATGCAAAGACCTTGGAGGCTTGGAATGGATTCTGTTGTGCTGCGTATGGTTGTATACAAAGACACATGATGTCATCAAGCCGCGGTGAAAATGGTTTGATTGGTGCATCATGACCTGAGGTCCTCAACTGGGAACAGAGTTAACCCCTTGCTTTGTTCTTCTCTTTACATATTGTTGTCTTGGAATTGAACGACAATTTTAATTGCACAAATGACATTTTCCTGCAAAAAAAAAAAAAAAATCTTTGGCATGCTCGGTGTGGAATTTCTGAGTAATATGACCCTCTCACCCTGGTTTCAACCTGATCTAAAAAGGAGCATCCCATATCATCATTAAACTACAGGCCCTGGACTCAAAATGGGCAAACAAGACAGTGACATATTAGTCTATAAAAATAAAAAAGGGGAAGGGAGAAAAAAATGTGCCCTGTGTACAAACAGAGAAGGCAGGTTTACAGGGCGATCTTGCTTACCAAGCTGCCTGTGTCAGGGCCCCAGAGGGAGAGTGAAAAATTACCTCCAATCTCTCTGTCTGTCTCCGGCTGAAGACTCACTGCGCACCAAGCGGGGGGGGGGGGGGGGGGGTTCGGGTGAGAGAAAGAGAGAGAGAGAGAGAGGTGTGTGTTTGCGCCCTGGTCTCCATGGCTGACACCAGCTAATGCATCTGAGCAGCATTAGAGGAGAGATGTGTGGATAAACAGCATGCTAACAGTAATTAGAGTCCCATTCATTAGCAGAGCTCTGGAGATGTGGTGGAGACGGGGGGGGGCGGGGAGTGGAGGTGGGGGGGAGGGGGGGGACTTAGACAGGTGCAGCTGCTGTTGCGTGCTCACACAGAGGCAGGTGTGCGGGTGACAGAGCAGCAAGAGGTGGCAGGAGGGGTCAGGAGCATCGCACTGAAAATATCTCAACAGCAACTTTTCTATCAGCACAACAAATGCCACCCCCCGCCGCCCCCTCCCCTCCCCCACCCCCCCCTGCAAAACCAAGCCCCCTCCGCTTCTTCCATAACACTCACAGCCTGGCCTAACTGCATGTGAAATGGATGAGAGCTCTGCTATTAACTGGCCTGCTAACCAATTGCACAAAACTGTATCTGTCTTGCTCAACGCTTACTTCAATGACAAGTAAAGATGCTCAGATAGGTTCCTGCTTAGTCTTCCTCAGTGCTGGTCAGAGGGCTCAGAGAGGGGCCGAACGATTTTCTCTGTCTCACCAAGTACAGGATGCCCGAGGCTAATAACCGCCTCAAGCACCCTGACAGAGCAGCTGCACATGGTAGGGCAATAGAATCGCTCACTCACAGCCAGCTCATTCTCCCACAACAAAAGGAATTATTACAAAAGGTCAGACTAAGGACCCAATCTGCAGAGGGATTGATTCCGCAGTCATGAGCTTGGTCATCAGAATCTGCGACCTCATAACGCTTCCAAATGTCCTTCTCAGCCTGCTAACCAAGGCCTCTTTAACTATTTTAGACGCTTTTACCGCGTGCATTGAATGGTAGGAGCCATCAAAGCTAAAGCTGGCCTTTCCTTCTGGGTTGCCCTCCAGGCAAACCCGTTTATAACAGAGGTATACCTGGGTCAAACGTGACCCTGCAGCGAGTGGCTCCCTCCGGCTGCAGCAGTGCATTGTGGGACGGAGGCCTGTGAAAGCTCCGCTGAGTCAACGGCGCATCTCGGAGGCAGAAGGGTTCGGCTCGGAGCGCCCTGTCTAAACCACAGCTCTGCTGCTGCGCTGTAATTCACCCCCGCCACCAAAACCGCCGCTGCTGCTGCTGGCTGGGACTGCAGACAAGGGTTACACCAACCCTTGCTGTTTGTTTACACAGCACACAGACCCTGCCATTTAAAAAAAAAAAAAAAACGGGACTCCTGTCAAAAAATAAAAACAGCTACTTTTCATGTTCCAGGGCTGTAATTGTAGGCCTCCACTTAAACGTCGGACCGATGCGGACAGGCCCACAGAGAGTTGGGGCGCTGCGCGGCGGGGAGGCTGTGTTTTTCTCTTGCGCGCCGGGCGGAAGTGGAGACTCGCGACGCACTGTGGTCGCAGGCTGCGTCTGGGGCTGTGTAGCTGACACGGGATACAAGATTTTAACGTCGCCTTAGGCTGAGCGCCAGGAATCCTCAGTCATGTCTACATCATCTCTGTCTTTGTGACTTTGTGTTACTCATCCCCCAATGCCCCCCCCCACCCCCCACCCCTCACCAATCCTTCAGTCCCCCGCAGTGAGATTCCGTTTCACCGCACAAACGAGGCATGTGCAAGCAGCCACGAACTGCGCTCCTGACGATCAATGAGTGAGGCGATTGATTGATTGGGCCTGAAGGGTTAGGGCGGTTGAGTATAAACACGGGGGTCCTCCAGATGCCCCATAACACACGCTTTCTCCCCGACCCCCTGTCCCAGTATCTCTGAATCCCCCCTGGAACACCAGCGGGAGATGGGGGGGGGGGGGGGGGGGGTTGATGCATAGTTAACTTGTGACTGCTGTCAATTAGGCCAGGCACCTCCGGGACCCTTCTGCCAGCCCTTGCTCCCCGCCCGATGTCATTATACAAATCTGCAATTATGGGCAGACAAGGCAGCAGGCTTCCAGCACAATCAGTTCAAACGCAGACACTGAGGGGAGAAAGAGAAAAGAAGGAGACAAAAAGTTTAAAAAAGAAAGAAAGAAAGAAAAAAAAAACAAACAGAAATTGGCTCAGTTCCTATTTTCCTTGTTGAAAACCCTAAATGACAAGTTTGAGCCAGACCAGGCCAAGGGGCTTCTCATCTGACTGTCGCGCGTTATTCGCGAGATTAGAGGTTAAGTACGGGTAATTGTGTCAATGAATCATGACGAGACGCTGCTGGGTGATCGCTGAGTCCTTGGGGATGCTGTAGTCTGGGGCCTCATGTGAAACAAGCACCAGCCTGGCTTCCGTAGTATCTCTCTGAGGCATGTCGGAGAAGAATGTCCTGGTGATGGTTTTTAACCAGGTCAATGGTGCTCTTTTCACACCTAAGATGCCACTTCAGTAGGTATGAATTTCCATACAATCAAAGGGTAAAGGTAGCGATTGATGCGGGTATAGCAGTACTTATATTTGGCTTCAGATTTGGCAAAGAGAGCACCCATGGCCATGGACCGAGGTCGTTGCCCCCACATTTGGACCACCACAAACAGGGGAAAGAAAAACGTTGGTGTTGAGGAGGAGGAGGGATGCCGTGAACAGCTGACGCAGGAAGGAAGTGGTAAGTGGGATTTTTATGTTAGCGGATGTGCCTAGTTTGTCTGCATTTGGTTAATTGCATAATAATTCTGAAAATTCGAATCCGCATTCGGAACACCAATTGCCCCTAATTGATTCTAACTAACTTTGACACACGCTGTCCCTACTGTTTCTGCAGACAGACTGAGAGTCTCTACGGCGGCACACGTTCCAAGTGGAAGATCCTTTTTTTTTTTTTTTTTTTGGGAGTGCTTTTGATGGATGGCCCTACAGTATATTCTTTGACTGGACGCGGCGGAGCCAGGTCGTTTGCGGCGGGGCGCGCGAGGGAGCTGGGCTCGGTCTCCCGGCGAGCCCGCGTGGACGCAAACAGCCTTACCAGAAAAAGCAGCAAGGGAATACCCTCCTCTGTGATCCCGTCCGTCCTGACAGCGCCAGGGCAACGCCTCCTTTCCTTCCTCTCTCCCTCCAAGCGCCGGACTCCAGCGCTAACGCCGTGGCGGCTGGCTCCAGCTCCCATCCCGCCCAGCGGCAGAGAGCCATGCCCTGGGCAGCCAGCCCAATCCAGGCTGGTGAGAGTCGCAGGCCCCCGCTGGCTGCTCCGGGCTCCCTGCGTGCGGGAGTTCCACCACCCTCATTACCGATCCACATCACGCTGCTGTAAGTGCTGTTAATCACATCAAGTCAAACACAAACCCTCTAACTTTGTTTAAAGAGCCCCTGCCAGTCTAAGGCCCATTTCTCTTCTCTGGTTTTAAAAAAAAAAAAGAAGAAAAAAGAAAAGAGACCATGGAGAAAAGCAAAAAAAAAATAGAAAACAGCAGACTTCTTAAAATAACTGACGGCATGGAGCACTTTCTCCTCCGTCAGACGAGCAGTGATTGACTTCGTCAGGGCAGGATTTAGTGCCATGCTATCAGAGCTTCTATTGATTTCAGGAGCTTAGATATGGAAAGCAAGGGAGGTAGAGAGGGAGGGGGGGGATGGAGAGAGAGGGAGATGGACAGGGAGTGCAGGATAAAGGATAGATGCCCTTACACATTGATAACCTCATCTGTGCATCATTGCCAAAGCACTCCTGGAAGTACTGGGATTTTGTTCACACGGGGGAGAAAAAAAAGCGTAAAAAAAAATAACGGATGTGGCGGGGGATGAGTGGGGGGGGGGGGGGGGGCTATGATCGTGGGGCGCACGTGGCGTGGCATGCCCCCCCCTGTCTACCGTCAGTCACGGTAAACCGCCTTGGTGCAGATAGCCCCGGCCGCTGGAAGGCGCGTCTCCGAGTGATGTCAGCACTCCGTGGCAGTCTATGGGGCTGTGATTTATGAGCTAATCTGAGCCCGTCTCCCAGGCTTCCAGCCCCCCTCGCCCCTGGGACGTGCTAATGGGATGATGGAGCTGGGCTGTGTGGACAGCAGTCAGGAGCTGCACTGCAATAGGAGCCCTCTCACCTCCAGGGCCCCCAGCCATCCATCTCCATAATCAGAGATTGACTGGAAAGCAATAGTAACCCCCTACTCCTTCAGGCAACATACGCGCACACGCGCACACACACACAGACACACACACACACACACACACACACACACACAGATAAAACACCCACTTTCACACAAATTCACTGATAGCCACACATACTCACACACACAGCCACACATTCATATTTGAAGACACACACACACACACACTCCCTCCCAAAAATACTTGCACACACAGGTC
>NC_050590.1:7043528-7063528 GCF_013368585.1 Megalops cyprinoides
ACATCCTCTTAATTTCAACACACTTCCGTATTTTTTTTTTAAATCACAAGCTTTAAAGAGTCAGAAAGTGGGGACCTAAACGCAAACTTAAATGTTCTGCAGATGTAAAAGAGCTCTTATGTGGTTAATAAAAGCAAAGGCTAATCTGGTTTGAAGCTCGGTTTAATTCAGACCTCGTTCTTGCTGGAGCAAATGCACCAGAATCAAAGTGGGTGGTCAAATCTGGTTTCTGCCGGGTTGTCCTAACTTTCCTTTTTTGGTCTTTGTTGGAAAAGTTTCTGAAACCATATATTTTAACCGATTGCCCCGTTAAAAGTGTACAAGATTTTACAGGCAGACTAAAGGGATTTCTCAGTGTAAACACTATAGTACTTTTGTCCTTAATATTACATTACCTTACAAATTTTAGTATACCTTGCATTTGGCTCTGATTGTTGCTCGGTGTGGCATATGCATAAAAATTTAGCCTGATGCCAAACCTGGTGGATGCACAGACATAGTTTTTTGGTGACACATAAGTGTATGCTGGGAGATCTGTAACCTTGGCATCTCGCTTCAAAGAAGGTGGCACAGGCACAAAAAAAATCACCATCCCTGAGTTTCATACCACGAAAGTGAGGTATGGAAGGACATCAGCATTGTATTAATGTTGAAATAGAATCCTTAGTCATGGCTGGTCTTAAGTGTCGAGTCTTAAGCAGACACAGCCAAAAAAAAAGGACTATATGGTGCCTGTACATGTGACTCTTGTGTTACATATTGTAGATTTTCAACTGGATATTAGTCATTTGAAACAACACTGCATAAAAATAATACACAAAGCAATCAACTATTATGTCGTTGTGTCAAGTAAGAACATGAGAAGAAGTTTTGAGGATCCTATGCCGTACTCTGGCTGATACTCCAGATCCATTATCAGATGCATCATAGCTGGTGTTACACCATATGTAGGTGACTTTGTAGTTTTCATTTCAGTATGATCGGAGCACATCAAACACTTAAGTACTGACTTCCATTGCCTTACCCGGGGGCTCACCAGTGGAATGTCTGGTATGGCCTGGCTGCCAACGCTCCCTTCCGAACAGGTCTCCCATATCAAAGTGCATCCGCGACGCCTCATTTATGATAGCCACTGCATTGTGTCCCAGCAATGATTTACTGGGGCAGGTCTGCGGGCTGGTCCACTGATGAATTCCTACGCTGGAGAGGTAGAAATCATCAAGTGTCACAGATTGATCCCCAGTTGGGTGTTTGCACAGAAGGAAGAAAAGATGGATGGAACCTGTGGGGGGGTGTTCTAGAACACACCGTTGACTACAATGGAATGGAACGGTATTCTTTTTCTTCTTTTTTTTTCAGAACAAGCAACACATCAGTTAGTGTGGATTGCATGCAAGTGGTAACATTGAGAAGGACATAGACCGGGGAGAGTTTGTGACAGAGACCATTCTGAGCACAACGACGGTGACCTGGCACACAGAAGCAGAAAACACCAGAGGAAGAGAGCGATGGCACAACAGTTATTTCTCAAATTGCTGCGGAAGTCACTTGATTGGCACATAGAAAAAATACAGTCCAAAGCAAAAAAAACAAATAAATAAACTTGCACCTCATCTGTCACTCTCTCGCTCTATACCAACCGCGCCCAGTTTTAACTGTCAAACAGATCAAGGTGATACAATGCTGACACACAGAACAGCGCCTCACGCTGGAAAGGGGAAGTACTCTGCGTTTATCTGAAAACACCATGTTCATCTGCGCAGTACACAGAAAAGGCTGAAACATGGCAGTTTTGTTAACAAGCAATCTGTGATTCGCGTCCTAACTCTGGCTGTGCGTTGCCAGAGCAGGAAGTTGTCTTTTGCCGCATTATAATTGCACCAGATGACAAGCGCTTAAAGTCTGAAGGTGTTTGCACAATGGAACGGTTGCAGACGGCGGCGTGCACGCTCCTGCGACCTTTTTTTTTTCTGCAAAGACGGCGCAAACAACACCCCTCCTCTCCACCGAGAATCTTCACTCACACTTTCCATTCCGCTATTTTTCTCTGCGTGTCAGTTGTGCTAATGCACAGCGGTAGCCCAGTACCCTCTCTCTGCATTTGTGGCGTCGCGTGTGAACACTCTCCCATCCTCCCACCACCCCCCACCCCAACCCCAACCCCCCCCCCCCCCCCCCCCCCTCAAGGTGATGTCTGTGAACTGAGAACCCCGGCTCCATTCAGAGGTATGTGATTGATTGTGGTCACGTGATCTTCCATGTGGTTAGCAGCCCCTAACCAGAGCCAGCAGCAAGTATGTGTGTGTGTGCGCGTGTGTGTGTGTCACCGAGCTTGCTTAGCACTTAGCTGACAGCACACAAAAGCATGCTCACACTCGCTGCCTTGTAATTGTGGTGATGGTGCGTGATAGGTGCAAACTCCTCTCCCATCAGACACGTACGCCCACACACATTTACAAACAGTTCCACACTTCAGATATTCAGATAAGAGATCACCCCTTGTTCTGCACCTCGGACTTCCTGTTATCAAATACCTTGACAGTTTGTGAGTGTGAGAGAGAGAGAGCGAAAGAGAGAGAGAGACAGAGAGAGAGACTGTTTTGTCCAATTTCATCAGTTTCTTCTCGGCTCACCTTATTGCTTCATTACTTGAAAAAAAAAAAAAAGCCGTTTTGATAGTGGTGCAAAAAAGACAAATTCAGGCCTTTGTGTGTTCATAATGTATTTTGGATATGGTGGCTCCGTAAGTATGTGATGTGATCGTGACAGCTTCCCTGTTGCTTTTTAACACTTAATTGATGAAAAAAAGAAAGAAAGAAAGAACAAAAAAAAAAAACAATAGTTATATCTACTGTGCGGAATGAGGATATTGAGGAAAGAATACTCCATTGTGAAGATCTCTTCCCAGTTGCTATGACAACCCCCCAGCACTCTCAGACAATGCCAGCGAAAGTTTGTGAGGAAGGCTGGAAGGTGGCGGGGAACAGTTTCATTACTGAGATGCCAGGTCAGGAGAAAACAAAGGGGCTTATTCACAGCAATCTCACACCTCAACGCAACCCTGAAAATATATGCCCTTTAACCCGTGAGTGGCCGACTGAGGTAAAGACCCAAGGCATACTTTTTTTTTTAAATTTAGTACAAGGTGGCTTCTGTGAAACCTTTGTATACAGTCTGATGTCAAGAAATCTCGTAGCATTGTTTTGAAAGTTTAAGAATGCATTTTGATAATGAAATGTCTGCAGGGGTCAGATAGTCCCCCTAATCATAACCACCCTATCATGTATGTATGCTAAGATAGATGTAACCTTTTTAGGGACCAGTTTTCTAGGTGACATAATATCAAATGATAAATACCCGTGGGAGGTGTGTACCCCCACAGGCCCCCACTAACACAGTTCTTTTCTAGGCAAGGTAATGTGCAAAACCTTACCCATAGATGCACACCTACTCTATATGTAAATTAATATATTCTGAAAAATGTAAATTGCCTGTCCTCTGCCTAGTTCGCTTAAAGATATCATGGTGTCCTTTCCAAAGGTCAAGGGAAATGCTGCTTCAATACTTGTTATGTGTTCAGCATCTAAGTGTTTAACATGAAGACTAGTATACGTATTTGAGAATCCTTCCTCATACTACTGAGTAATGATTGTCATTCTTTCATTGAATCAATTTACTAATTAAGTTCTAACACTAAATTAACTACTAACATGCAGTGATTTGTGGGTGGGTCATATGCCTGGCATACAGTTATCTTGTGATCAGCACATAACAGTAGCATGAGAAAGTGAGTGAATGTGAAAGTTTTGGGAGATGCATCACGGAGTATGTGGGAAGGGGGACGTGAGTTTCAGTGACCTTTGTCCAAACAGGAGCAGACAAGGAGCTTCCCATTTGTTGATGTATAACGCATTTGGGGGGCACTGCAATGGCCTGTTTCCAGAAGACAATAACAGATTATGACTACAGAGATTTGGTGTAGCAGTTTGTCAGATATGTTTTCAAACTCTAGAAAAACCTCTCAGGACAGAGATGGGATCAAATCATGAAGACCACATTGGGCATCCTCTACATAAACACCAGAGACAACAACCTCTGTAAACACGGATTCGTATTGGCTGTGTTATTGTTAGCTCTTGTTTTCAAAAGTGTAGTTTTGATATTATATTTATTTGATCTAAGTGATCAAAGATGGGGAGATAAAGAAGATGAAGTCACCCAGCTGTCTTGTTTTTATAATTATCGCTATCCAGCCTTGTCAGAACCTGTCAGAACAATTTGACAACCAAGGAATAAAACTTGGCAGACCAGTGGAGTTTTGACTATGTACTGAGGAAAAAGGTTTTTTTCATTCTACTAAATTGTTTACTATATTATGTTGATGGTAAATCAAATCTTAATAACTAATGTGGAAATGTATCAGTTAATAGTGTTACAGAACTATCAGTCTATTAGGTCCATGATGTTTTATATTTTACATCACGGTGTTACAAGGTCATCATTTATTTACATGGATGTAATGTAAAAACTGATTTGCATAGCTGGAAAAAGGTTTATGCGAAGTTCAGTTCTTGCCATGTTTTTTTTTTCACTGGCCAAAAATGACCCCAGTCAGTCATAAGTATATAAATCATGTTGGTTGTTTGAGGGTTAAAAACACATCTAGGTGAGCTATCTACATCCTGTGTAGATGCAGAGAGACAGAGAGGAAAAAAAAAAAAAAACAAGCCGCAATTACAAACGTCACCACAGCACAGTTTCCATCTAAAGCAAGCCAGAATGTAGCACGACTCCTCTAATTTTAACATCATGGCTTCCTCACGTTGTCTTGTGAGCAGTTGTGAAAAGCCAAGAAACGATACCAAAGCAAAACATTATTCCAGCTTGCTGGTGTTTGAAGTTTAAAAAAAAAAACAACACACACACACACACACACACACAAAACAAAACAAAACATCTTTTTAAGCGTCTGGCAACGCTGAGCGCAAGCTGTATCATGAAGTCTGCTGCTGGTGGTTTTTGGTTTGTGGGCTCTCTCTCTCTCTCTTTCTCTCTCTCTCTCTCTTTCTTTCTCTCGACACTGCGTCTCACTTTCCCAGTCAGCATATATCCCAGCCGTTCAAGCCACAACTGTAGCTGTGAGATAACAAGAGCGCGCTGAAAAAAAAAAAACCTTAAAAATAGGCATGTGGCTTCATCTGTACGAGTGACAACATGACTATATCTGTATGCGTTTTTCCGCTTCCTTTTTTTTTTTTAATGTCACACAGTGCTGAGCAGCAGATGTTTGGTGATGTGTGGTATTACTACCCCCCCGCCCCCACCCCTGCCTTCTGCAGCAAAGAGGAACTCATCTTGTTAACCTCGTTAGATGTGCCGAACTTGTGGGGCGCACGCCAAATCTTCATACGAAGGGACACTCCTTCGGCCATCTCGTTTTTCAAGCTCGACCAACTCGGGGGGGGGGGGGGGGGGGGGGGGGGGGGGGGGAGGCCAGGAATAGTGGAGTTATAGCCATGCCATGTGATAAACACTGATTGCGTCCATGTGATACATTTCTGTGAGTTGTGCGCAGTAAACAAACTCATATTCCACTCAGACATTAGCTCAATAAAATACACATATATCAATCATTCGTAATCATTGAATTACAGCTATTTCATGCACTCTTGAATCCTGGCATGGAAGGCTTGGTAGATGAACAAAAGTGAGACCACAAGATGCCTCGCTATGCATCTGCCGCTATAGTGGCGGCCTCGTTCAGATGAGCTGACCTACTTGTGATTGAAAGACAGACTGAAGATAGGGGAAATGTGATCGAAATTAAAACTTGAAGATAGCGGAGTTTCAGAGGCCAAACACAGAAAGTTTGTGTGGGAAGTATGAAGAGATTGTGTCGCAAAGGGTGGCAGTGAGCGTTTCAGCCGTGAAGGTCCACCTGATTCTCAGTCATGTGCTGGGTGGGCTCCATTGAACATCGCCCCCTCAGAAGTACAGAGGGACTGGCCCTTTGCCCACAGGTGCACTGCTATAGATCAAGCAGGCCCAGCTGCAGCCAATAGGAGTGTGGCCATAGACCAAAAGGGTGTGGCTATGTACGAAGCAGTCATGGATGTATCCAATGGGATTGTGGCTGTAGACCAAAGGGGTATGGCTACAGACCAAGCACACATGGATGTACCTTACGTTACATTACATTATTGGCATTTAGCGAACACTCTTACCCAGACCTACCTACATAGGTTAAAGTTTTTACATGTTATCCATTTATACAGCTGTATATTTACTGAGGCATTTGTGGGTTAAGTCTCAGGTCTAACAGCAGTGGCCCAGCAGGGAATTGAACTGGTAAGATTCCCAGGATCAATGCCAGTAGTGATTCCAGACCCCCCAAAGACAGGGGTGCCACACAGGTAGCAATATGGGGGGGGGGGGGGGGGGGGGGTAACTGGCTGTCTGCTTTGAATGTGGAAGAACAAGTAATGCTCACATGCTTTCCCTTTTGCTGATCATTTCCGTACATAATGGTGTTAATCACTTCAATAGGCCTGAATGCCATATTATAACATGCTATGTGTTTCACCTTCATGCACATTCATTTATTTATTCATTACAAGTAAGTACCTGGTGTACCGATGAACAACCAGTGCAGAAAATAGTAATGGCACAACACAAGAAAGACTGGGTAAATTTAGATGGTACCTTTTTTGCCTATACTATAATTTAATCTTTCACTGATTGAAACAAGGACACAGAGCTGTATGTTTTTCAGGGGGGGTGCAGAGGTGGGGGTAGAGCCCAAGGATACACACGCTCACACACACCCTGGGCCCAAGGGTGCTGCATCTGCCAATTCTGTACTCTGGTTTGGGATTATCTCTGTAATCCCCAGTCATCCCTGCGGCTATCACGGCACTCTATAACCTCTTAATCCCTCTAATTCCCTCTGACTCTGCCGTCAGCCTACTGTCAGACACATTAAGATCCTTATCACCAAGATGCGGCTGAGAACTGCCCCTTTGACCTGGACAGAGAGGGAACTACCTGTACCACACCTGGATAGAGAAGATCAGTACGTGTGACCTGGACAGAGTGAGGGCTACTTGTACCACAACTGGATAGAGAAGATCAGTACGTCTGACCTGGACAGAGTGAGGGCTACCTGTACCACACCTGGATAGAGAAGATCAGTACGTCTGACCTGGACAGAGTGAGGGCTACCTGTACCACACCTGGATAGAGAAGATCAGTACGTCTGACCTGGACAGAGTGAGGGCTACCTGTACCACACCTGGATAGAGAAGATCAGTATGTCTGACCTGGACAGAGGGAGGGCTACCTGTACCACACCTGGATAGAGAAGATCAGTACGTCTGACCTGGACAGAGTGAGGGCTACCTGTACCACACCTGGATAGAGAAGATCAGTACGTCTGACCTGGACAGAGTGAGGGCTACCTGTACCACACCTGGATAGAGAAGATCAGTACGTCTGACCTGGACAGAGTGAGGGCTACCTGTACCACACCTGGATAGAGAAGATCAGTACGTCTGACCTGGACAGAGTGAGGGCTACCTGTACCACACCTGGATATGGAGGAACGGTACACATGACCAGAGCACAGATGGAATGGTACCTGTGACCTGGACAGAGAGGTAACAGTACCTGTAACAAACCTGTACAAAAACTGAACAGTACCTGTCACCTAGACAGAGAAGGAAGAGCCTAGATAGGGAAGAACAGTACCTGTGTAGCACACGTGGGCAGAGAGGGAACAGACCCTGTGAGACCCCTGGACAGAGTGGTGACAGTACTTGTCACTCAACTGGATAGGGAGGAACACTACCTGTAACACACCTGGACAGAGAATGACCAGTACCTGTAACACACTTGGATAGGGAGGAACAGTGTCTGTATTCATTCCCCTTGTATGGTCTGAGAACAATGTTCTCCAACATATACGCTGCTCCTTCTATTGATCACACAGAGAATTTGGGTCACAAACCCATAACCAGGTGGACCATGAAACAGACTCCCTCAGGGACTCTATTGGCTGTTAAATCAATTTTTATACATTCCGTAGTTTTTTTTTTTTTTTTTTCCTATCATCACAAACGCATTTCTTTCTGGTAGCACAGACCACATTAAGCGAGGATATGATCGTGAGTTGGCGGGGCTCTTGCAGCTGCGCGGTAAAAGAGTGGGGCGCAGAGTGGATTGACTGAGAGGAAGAGCCCAAGAACAGAAAACAGAGATCGATAAACACTCCCAACAGCTTTACAGCGGGAGAGAAAGGCCATTAAAGCTGCAGAGTTTCCGCGGCTGCCTCTTCCAGCAGACGTTTCATCACATAATCAATACGTTCATAAAAGCAGAAGGGAGTTGGGGGGGGGGGGGGGGGGGTGTGCCGCCTTCACAACATGTATATCATTTCTCCATTCACACTGGGCTATGAGTAAACCATTTAATCCGGAGTAAAGTGTATTCATATGCTAATTGGATTAGCATAATTGGGTCCATTTCCCCAGCCAGGTGACGCGTTTGAAGGGGGGGGGGGCCCGGGCCCGAGTATGACAGCACTGTCTACCCCGGTGACAGTCCGCACCGCACCGCACCGCATCGGCTGCCACGCCTTCTGACCCCGGGGAGAAAACCATGGTGCGGGGGGGGGGGGGGGGGTCAAAGGTCAGCCCCATTCCGGCTCATCATCTCTCCGGGGAGCTGCGTCTGACAGGCCATTGATCAGGACAGACTATTATCAAACTGGAAGCTGTTTATCATGCTGCCTGCTCTCTGTGGGGGCCTGTAGTCTTCTAATGGACCATGGCCCAGCACCTCCCGCATCTGTCCTTGCCCCCCCCACCCCCCACCCCCGACCCGGCCCCCGCCTTCCTGTCCCCTCTCCTCCCAGGCAGCTCATGCATTATCGATCCACGCATCACCTGTCCTTGTCCCTCTCTCCTCTGCTCCTATCCAAGGTGCGCCTTGGGCCGCCCGGAAAAAGAAAAAAAAAACTACGAGAGGAGAGGAGAGGAGAGGAGAGGAGGGGGCGGTCCCCTTGTCAGCGGTGAAATACGGCCCTCGCTGGCGCCGCCCTGCTGATGGCTCCGTCCCCCCCCCCCCTCCCCAGCCTCCCGGGGGAGCGGCAGCTCATCAGCACTCCTGCTTCCTGGGGAGGCAGCCAACTGGAGTGTGACAAATCTCCATTACCATCAGCGCCGAGGCACACGGGCGCGGGGTAAAATTAGAACTCCGCCGCGCTCCCTGCTGCTAATTCCATTTCTCGCAAATTAATAAGTGTTTTCCCTCCCCCCCCCCCCCAACCCCACCCCCCCTTCTCCTCTTCTCCTCCTCCCCACACCACCCCACACTACCACCCCCCCCCCACCTCCTTTTTCCCTTCCTTGATGAAAAGCATTGTGTGTAAAAAAAAAATGCCCATGTACCAGCAATGAGGCATTGTTAGGCGATTCCCAAGCCAGTTCTGTCATTATTTATGGAATAAATGCTTGATTACCAGCCTCAAGCCTCCATGCTGATAGTTTCAGGGCATAATACCACTTGTTTTTTTTTGTTGTTTTTTTTTCATGTGTTGTTTTTATCCTTGCTGTTATTCCTCCCAGTCCCTGTCCCTGTTTAGAGTCATTATTATCATCATTATTAGCTATACGACCATACACTCCCACTTGATAATGAAGAGATTAATTACAAAAATGACCCAACATAATTTATAAAGCCCCCTGTCCAAAAAAGATCCCAGTGTTGCTGTCTGATTGAGAAGACTGGACGTACAATCGTGCATTCCTGTCCTCTAGGAAAAGCACTCTCCTGTTAATTCACTGGAGAGTCACCTGAACAGGTCATCCAGACCGGAGTGACCGCACAACAAATCCCATAATCCCAAGCACAGTGCATTCCACCGTCCTGGGGGGGGCACAGGGGGGGACGGGAGGGGGAGGTGGGGTTAATAGTGTCAGAGTGACCCCGCCCAATCAGTGGGGGCTTAAATGGGCATCCCCTGACATAGATTCCCCTGTTATGGTAATGCTGCAGAAATGTCATCCCCACCACAAACAAAGCCAGAGGCGTAAACAGGAACAGCGAGACGCTCTCATTTGGAGGCCAGGCAATGCGCTCCTTGCCTTTCGGCAGGGCCGGGTTGAAATAAAGTGATGAGAATTTAATGATATCCCCGGCTCTGTGGCTATTGATAGCAGAGGCATTGAGCTGCACTGTCAGTCTCTAGCAGATACCGGCCAGATTAGCAACCCTTTTGCGGGATAAAAACATCAGAGATCAATAGGACGCAGGGGAGAATCAATAACCAGCACCGGCACTCCTGTGGCTTTCATTAGAGAGCTTGATATCGCTTTTTTGCAGCCAGCAGCGTTGTCAGTGTACCGTTAACTGCAGTCATAAAACATGCATTACGAATCTGTCACAGGAGTGATGTGTTAATGCCCGGCGCTAATGAATATGAATGTTCTCTTCATAAATGTAGCTCTGTTTCATTACATTGCTTTATACCTCACTGAGCCCAGAAAGGTTACTCGGAATGAAATGTAAATCAATGGTTAACTGGGGACAAAACACACCGCTCCGTCGTCATATTGAAATTTTTAAGCGGCGGGCAGTGAACATGCAGTGCTTCACCCGGCGTGAGTGTACTTTCTGCATGCCTGTTCATTAATGTTTTCAATACTGATAATTATATAAATGGCCCCTTTTCATACTCTTATTATGATTGGATTTAGCCAAAGTTGGATCAGTACACCCTCTTTGTTTTTTTTTTTTTTTCACAGGAAATAATGTTAAATGTCTGAAGAGATTAATTGAAGTGTTGGACTCAAATAAGTACACTTAACTGTAAAGGCAGGAGATAATGAAACAGTGAAGTTTTAAAGGTAGGAGATGATGAAATGCACTGGCTTGACCCAAATTAAAACCGTTATTATTCAGCATTTCCCAGCATGCTCCACTCCACTTCAGTCTGGACATCTTTTAGACTAATTACCATTATTGCGAGGAATGAGGGGGAGAATTTTCTTTTAATTACATTAACCCTTCTTTTGACCCACACCTTGCCAGTAACAAAGTGTTCATGGACAAAGACCTCATGATCAAGATGATTACTCTGTAATCTTGCCACTTGCTGCCTGACAAATTAATCCAATTATATGCAATAATAGCACCAACTGAAAGTCCAGACTCCATTTATATGCTTTTTTCCCTTTTTAATATTTGCATGATTTCATTTATGGGTGCTTAATCAATTACGATTTATTGTACACTGTATAGACAGTTTTTCACAGAGCATTAACTGTCTCAAAGATGTGTGGATGCATTGGGATCTAGATGGCCTCTCTTTTTTCATTGTGTGATTGAAGATTGTCCCGTAATCATTACTTGCCTTTACTAAGTGTTTATCACAAGCTCAGATATGATGTTGAATGAAAGTGTCTCAGAAAGTGGCAGGCCAAGTGTGAAAAAGCAGAAAAAAAGTGTTGCTTTAGGGAACAGGAAAAGGAACTGTGCAATAGATTCTGTAAGAGTGACATCTCCAGGCTCTGACTTCAACAACATCAACATTATCATCATCCCACGTTCTGCCTCAAAATCAGCAGAGGTTACCAGAAAGGTCAAACATTGCCAAGCAATTTAGACAAAACTTTCACTGGATAAATTAGAAAGGTGGTCTTATGAACCTGGAACCAAAAGTGCAAAATCTCATTGACCCTGAGCATATTCTTACATGATAGCTATTTGCATGGAGATTTTAGCATTACCAGTGTGGTTCTGGCAATGTAAATTCCCATTCCTGAAATCCATCATAGAAGGACATGCTCATAGACCTATGTGATGGTTTCCTTCTGTGGTACAACTGAAACTATATGTCTTGAAACACACATTTTATAGAACAATAATGCATATAAACATGAGAAAGTGCAAATTAAACTTGCATTTATGACAACATTAACATCGTTTAGATAGCCTTCATGAACAAAAATGGAAGAAGTTGTGAGGATGGCAAAGGATCATGCTCACAACATGAGTGGATATACACACACGTGCACACAAGCACAAACACATATACATACACTCACTTACAATCACACACACACATACACACACAGTACAAATCCACATGCATGCATACCCACACTCACGCACACACACACGTGCACAGGGGCACACATACGGATACACGCATGCGTATACACACACACCCAAACCCATGCACATGCACACCCAGACAGGCGTAGGCACACACACACACACACACACACACACACACACACACACACACACGGGTAGAGAGATAATTTGTCAAACCACAGGGCACCTCAGGACACCAGTTGAATAATGACTCATTCAGTCAAGTTTCAGCCATGTATTTCGCGAAATGTAAAAAGATGTAGATTCAAGAGAGGCCGGCCACAGCCCAGGATGGTCCATAGGCTCAGAGGAAATGTGAATGGAGAACAAGGCAGTCTTTTAAGATACCATTGGAAACACAGACATCTGAGAAATCTTTATACCCCAGATCGTGATCGTGACTTCGGTTTTGATCTGAGTGAGACGAGATGGAGCAGATGAGCGTGGGGGGTGACCATGTAACGATAACAGGAAGTTGAAAAGTGAAGTTTTAGCCGGCCCCAGCGAGGCAGGGCGTTGAACACCCAGACGGTGGCGGTGAAACCCAGACCACAAGACAAGCAGCCTCACAGCAGTGGCTGATAAGGATCTGTGCAGCGTGTCAGTTTCCATGAGAAAGCTGTAGGTGTTGGTACAGACGGGGCAGCACACCACCCTGAACCCTGTCAGTTTTGTCACTTCTGCCTTTGAGGTGACCAGAGTCGGCCTGCATATGGGTCACACTTTCAGGCAGGGGTCAACCCCTAAGCTGTCTGCCTTTCCTGTTACTACCCAGCCCATCAGTCCTTCCTCTACGCACAACCTAAGCCTGTGTATTGTATGTTTTTATTCTTTAGGCGCACATTCTCAGAGATGTTGTCACTACCGCCCCGTGCAACGCTACAGTTATCAGGTAAATATCTAGTGGATTACTTTAACAGCGAGCCTCTGTAACGTCGGTAAAAATTGTTAGGCCTCACTCCTGGTCTGGAGGAGGACAACGTCCAGGGGAATCGACGAGACAATAGAGTCCATTGTTTGGGTTTGTTTTAGGGCTGCCTGGTGGCACGGCTGGCTAAAGAACTCCAGCCTCCAGGAAGCGGTGTAGGCTTGTACCTTCCAGAGGACAAATCTATCCACAGGTGTTTTAATAATTCAACAGGAGTTTTATGCACAAATATCAGAGCTCGCCAGGCCATTTGTAGACAATCCCCTGGGCCTACCCAGTTATTAAAGATGGAAATTATATATTCATAACACAGGATATTGCAGCTTGTTTATTTATAGCTGGCTCCATTTTGCAGGGTATTTATTCTGGTCGGTGTGTGTCTGAAGACTTCCAAGCCATCTACCTTTCTTTGCCCTAGGCAACAAGGAAAAAAAAAAAACTTGGGATGGCTAAATTGAAAGAGCAGCTTTTCCATTATTTTCAGGTTCAAACACAACCAGCCTATTTCCTTGTTTGTGTGTGACTAGACTGCACAATGAGGTGTGTCTCTCCTCAGTGCACCCCCCCCGCCACCCCCCTTCCCCTTCCCTTCCCTTCCTTTTCTCCTTCCTCTGGTGTCGGCAGTGCCTCTCACTTGTACGGTAACAAAAAACACAAGAATGAGAGCGGAGTCCGTCGGGTTACCCAGCCACGATAACGGGAGCAGGGGCGACGTAGAGACTGCACCCCCCATTTGAGATGCGCGTGAGAGGCCAGCAGGCCTGGTTTCCCGTGTCACAGCCCTCTGTGGTTTGCACAGGACCTGGTACAGTGTTACAGTCACTGGTGAAAAAAAAAAAAATAATAATGTGTAATGTGAAACAAGAACCTGTCTCAGACCAGCCACAGTTATCCTCCACTCTGACTGAGGTCAACAGTAGAAACAATCCGAGTTCTGTATGGATTCCAGCGTGCAGAACGGCACTGTGGGAAAAGGCAGGAAATAGAAGTTCTTTAAAAAATTGGTTTAGTCTGAGGGCGTGCAACGCCCCAGGTGTGCACCAGCCGCGTCTGCGGCCCTGCCCTCTCACAGAAATAGCGTCATCCAGGCCCCATCGTTCCTGCGTTTGCGCGACCCCCCCCCCCCTCACGACTCACCGTCAGACGGGTATTAAACAGACAGTAAAATGGGTCATCCGTAATGCCATCTTCTCAGATCAAAAGCAAGGACCTGAGGACTAATTGTCACCACAAAACTGCACATTAGAGACATTAAAGCTGGGCTTTGCTCCGGCCCCACCGGCGCCGTTTCACCCCGCTGTTATTAAAGACGCGGAGCGAGGCGCTCGGAGTCCGCGTCCGGCCCCCAGGACTCGTTCCATCATCTAAATGTCAGACCTAATGAAGTGCTGCAAAAGCTTTACCCTTTTTTCAGGAGCGAATTACCTAAACCACCAAATGAGGCGAGGACAGATTTTTTACAACACGGCGAAAAAGCCCTGATCCAAAGTTATCTTTTCCTCTCACCGGCTCCACCCCCACCCCCCCACCCCCCCCACCTGCCCCCCTCCCAGAATCCCCTGAGCTGTTCTTGCAGAACATTTGTCAAGGCCCTTACAGGCAAGCTTTAGATTAGAGTGAGATGTGCAGGAGCACACGCTCCCAGCATCCCTTGCGGGAACATGGCCGCCTTCCAGCAAACGTTTGTCTTCATTTGTACAGGTGCGGCCCCGCTTCCAAAAAACACCAGTTCCCCCAGAACCATCATCTACCTGCCGGCTGACGAGTCAACCGGTGAAGGTCGGAATGGGGCCAGCTTCAGGGGTCTCTGGAGAGGGGCGAGTCTAAATCCCTGTTGTTCATTAGAGGCGATTTTTTGGATGCGTGGCCGGGCGCTGAAAGCCAGTGACGTTCACGGCACACACTCCGCATTTACCATCCGGAGGAGGGCAGTGGCTCTGGCCGGGAGCCCAAAGCACTGACACAGTCCTCCTTTGTCCGCATCCAGAAACTAGAGCCTGTCTCTGGCACTTACCCCTGGTGACTCCGATAGTCATCTAGTGTAACTTCACCCTGCTCCACAGTGGAGATGCTCACAAGGTCAGCAGAACCCCCCTCCTCCCCTCCCTCCCCTTTTAAACTGAGGGCAAGATTAATGGATCTGAATCACAGTGGGACCCTGTGTCCTCCAGAAACAGAAATAATGACCCTCCCAAGACAAATAAACTAATGCCGTGTGTATCAGACCTCCCATTACGCCCAAAAGTTGTTGTTTTACCACTGTGTGTCCTGATCGACATGGCTTTAGTTAAAAATTGGGGATTCTTCCGACAAGCATTGCACCCCCAGGTTACCGGAGACATGACCTGCCACAAGACAACTGTGTGACGTCCATTGGAGTAATCTCCGACACAGATTATAAAAAAAAAAGCATCTTGGAATTTAGGAGCACAGGAACATATTCGGGCAGTCCGGAGTCAGGGCTGTCTCAGTTCTGAGGAGGCACAGAGAGAGAGAGAGAGAGAGGAGAAGGGAGACCACGCTTGATTAATTCAGAGGGAAGTCGCCGCATTCTCAGAGAGCTCTAATCAGCGGCAGGAAGCGGACGGCTCTTATGACTTTGTTAGGTACGGATTATGTGGCTTCCCGTAAGGGGAGAGCCGGGGGAAATTGTATTTGTTCAAAGACAAGTGTTCCAAACAGGAGCCGACAACATGAGGGATCTCTCTGATCTGCAGCGCCGGACTTCTGAACCGTCTCCAGTGGTGAAGCATGGTGCGGTGCTAACAAAAACACTAGCTACTCTCCCATTGGCTGAGGCAAACTCACCCTGACAGTTGGCCAAGTGTGCTCTGCATGCGTCTGCCTGGCTGTCAGACATACATATAGCCCGAGTGGGATGGTGGAGGTGGGGAGAGGGTGTGGTCATGGGCTTGGCTGTTCAGGTGGGCCTGAAAATATATGGGTACTAGTGTCCACTCACTGTCTCTGTCACTGGTACTAAATCCATTCACCAGCTTAGTCCTGATCGGACACGGTTATTAACTTCTCCCTTCCATAGAAATTGCTGGAGGGGTGTTCACAACATAACCAGGCAACAGACCTACCTGCATTGACCTTCTCACCGGCAGCTTGGCACCTAGATCCATCACAGGTCGCATCAGCGTAACCACGGTCCCCTAATTAGTCGGGGCTGCAGTTTGTTCTGAAATTTCAACTCGTAGATCGAGCTCGATTTCTGAATCTCGCGTGTGAAGGGACCGCAAGGTCAGGCTGGGTCCGGCCAGGTGGTCACTGTCTGGCCCACATGCTGAGGAAGGGCATGACATGATATTATGAGTCATGACATCTGCAGATGATCCTCCACAGGTCTCTTGCCCCAGCGGTGTTTCACATCAGGAGTAGCACAGCAGGCATCTCTGCATCCCCTCAGCCCTCAGAATTCACTGCTGCTGAGGGATACTGACTCCACATCTCATTCATCTCTTTTGGTGAGACAATATTGGTTCAGAAATGAGGGGCAAAATAAATCATCCGCCTTGCCAGTAACATCTATAATTAGCGCACCGTGCCAGAAGAGAATGAACTCTGCTCTTGGCTCATCCTCACTGTAATTAAGATAAAATTTACCAATCGTTCAGGCTTACAAATGGAAGTTTGACGGGAGGCCAAGAGCCTATCTAAATGGTATTGGCTTTCGGTTTAGAACCTTTCAGCATTGCCCCTGCCACGGTTCCCTTTTAGCTTATTTAGCAGATTTCTCCATTCGGATTGGCTCACACGTCAAACGGCCAGATGTTTTCGATTAGGCAGGGAATTGACATGTTATATTGCATTATGCAAATGCTGAAGCCAGTCATGACTAAACAAGTGTGGAGTCATTGAATTTTTATGGGTCGCCGCAATGTTTATGTAATTTAGCAAATGCATTCTTCGTGTGAAGTTACCACAAGAGTGATTAATTAACAAGGCCACCGGCTTAAGTTTTACAAAGCTCCTGCCTCCCGCAGTAAACGAGACAAGTTTGAAGGTGTCTCGCAAATAATGGGCTTCATACCGGCTTCCGCAAGGTGTGCCAAGAAAACAAATTACAGCTGTTTACAGTACATTCAACATGACACTTAGTCTGAGAGGGCTCTGTGCTACTCTGCAATGAGAATTCCAGCACTGTCAAGACAGGTTTCCTACAATACAACGGAGAAACTCCAAAGAAATTGCACCAGCGCCAGGCTCTTTTTTTTTCACTCGGGCAGGTCAAATTCTTTTTAAGTAGCCGAAAAAGTGTCGCCAGCGCCCTGTCTCCACGCCTGGCTCGTCCTGTCTCTGGAAAAGGTATCGAGCCCTCATCTCCAATTGTGTTTCCTTCCTCTGGGCGGCCATGTTTACTTTCTCAGAGACAAATGGTATAGCCTGTCACCTCGGTTGCCCTCCACCCCCCCGACCCCCCCCCGGGGTCACAGCTGGGAAATCACTGCACAAGCGCAACCTCTGACCAAATAATCAGAGCAGTAGCTACAATCAGAGGCCAGCATGAGGGTCAATGCAGAGCATCCCTGATGGTGTCTGTGCTGAATCTAGGGCCAATCCCTTCAGTGCAGGCGACACTTTATCCCTAACCAGAATTTCTTATAGGAAAATCGGGTCTTGCTATCTACATTCAGTTACAACTTGTTACAGTTACAACAGTTACAAGTTGAGGGGTTGGTTCCTTAAAGCTTAGAAGCATATTTATGTTCTTTCACACAAGAGTTAAGGGTGGGATCTTTGCACGTAATGTGAAAGTTTGGGTCTTTCTTGAAAAAGAAAAAAGATGGAGCCAATCCATCTCATAATGTCTACCAGGCCAGTATTTTATAGTGGTAGATCTAAAGATGATGTGTGCTTGAATGTTATGCTTTATGTATTCAGCTATTGTATCCTTTGAATTACTGCACTACATAGCATGATAATAGTTACCAGAAATGTGTAAGTGATGCAATGTTAATGATGAGCAGTAATTGGTCTTTTTCTACACAAAATATGAGCTGAACACATTTTATTGCACAGTGAAAAATGAAAAATGATAGCACTCATCTGACCTGATCTGTGAATATCTGCAATATTAATAGTGGGCAGGAGCTTGTATTTTATTCTGCTCTGATCCTATGCACCTGTAAACCCTAATTCACTCAGGCTCAGCTCTTCTTTTTTAAACATCAAAAGAAGAACACCAAGTCCTTGGATGGGCTGGATTTAGAATTCTGCTGGACAGTACAGTAAAGATACCCACCTCCCTGGACATATAGTCATTATAATGTGTACATTTCATTGAAATAGGGAAGTGGATGAATATCACAAAGAATCAGCCATTTGCTGAATTATTTACAAAAATCTGTGCAATGTGAAGTTAGCATTATTACGAATGCGCAACCAATCACAGCCATAGCATTCCAGGCAAATTCTCCTGCTATCTGTCTTTCTCTTTCACACACACACACACACACACACGCACACACACACACACACACACACACACACACACTCACACACACACACACACGCACACACACACACACATACACACACATACACACACACTCATCAAGAAAATGCATGTTTTGTTATGAGCGAGTGTTCTCTCTATGATCTCTCTGTTGAGATTGAATTCAATGAGGGAGTTACATTAAAGACAGGAGGTGCGTTTTATATGCAATGTTTTCATTCACATTAAGTTTTATGTATTCAAGAGCTGTTTTTTTTTTTGCCTTTTAGAACCAACATGCAAAGAAATGTGCTGCATAAATTTCCACTGGGTTGAATAGGTTATAAAACCCGCAGGCAGCCTCTCTAATATTTTTGTAGAATTCCCTGAAGATTTGTTGACGTTAATATTTCATAAGCAGTATTTTGCAGACTCTGGACAGCTTTGGAGATGAATGAGTCGAGACACGAATCTAAAGGTTCGCCACTAACAGCAGCTAGTATGGAGGGAGCTCACATTACAGAGAGAATCTGTATCACAGCGTGCTTATATCCGGTCAGTTGGGGGCCTGTTTAATGTCTGTGACAAACTGCCTCGGTTGTGAGACGAGAGCTCTTATAATCTGTAATTATAACACAACATCAGTGCTTTGCCGCCTTTTGCTCCCTCCTTGATAACGGCGGATTTGCATTAAGTGTTCCTGACCCGTTTTCTCCGGGGAGGTCTGTCTGAGAGCCTAGGCGGCTCTGTGAGGGTTTACACAGGACGCCAAACTGGGACGCTTGTGCTACCACAGCGATGGAGAGGCAGGGCTTCGCGTACATGCTGCACTCCCAGCCTCTGGTTCGTTCTCTCCTCCATTCCAGCTCCGCCCTCCGCGTCCGCCACTAAAAGCAGGGATCACAGCATGTCACGATGATCCTTCGCTGGGATATCAGAGCCCCCCCCCCCCCCCCCCCCCCCCCATGCGGTGTACTCCCATCAGATCCCGCACCTGCCACTGTTCGCGTTCACGTTTACCGAGTGCTGTTTGTTCCGGGGCGAGGTGCCTTCCTGTCATGTCCTCACAAGAACCTATTGGGGCGTGTTTTACGACTGAGGGGACAGGCTGCCACTCACAGGAGCATTTCAGGTGAGAGCGCGCGGCGTAAGGGCGGAAATCAACCGGAGCAGCAAACACTGGAAATTATTCATGGACATAAAGTTGCTCAATTCACAAGACTGAGGACACCCATTTCCCTACACCCCCTCAGGCCTCCTGCAACAGAAAGCCACACAGTCTTACTCCTGGTCCGACATGCTTTGCTTAAGTCTAGAGGTCCCCTTTATGAGTGTTGTGTGCGCTTCCATCCTTCTCAATATTGCATGAACCTCAGCCTTTTGCTTTAGCTTACCAGCAAAATGAATAAAATATAACCCCTGAATGGTAAGGACAATTGAATAAACAGTAGCGCGGGGCTTTAAACATGAAAATGT
>NC_050590.1:7068528-7081028 GCF_013368585.1 Megalops cyprinoides
ATAGAGAGAGAAAGCATGGGAGAAATAGAGGGAGGAAGGGAGAGAGGTAAGGAGGAGTGAGAGAGAAGCAGTGGGTATATGAGTGTATTTACATATGTATGAATGCAGTGTCATCAACCAACAACAGGATACAGTTTTGAGTGTTGATAAGTGTATGAAATATGAATTTGAAAAGGGATGGGAAAGTGCCCATTTTACAGCTTAAGATTAGAGCTTAACAACATGTGCATGTCAATGGTTTTTTTCCACGCTGTTCCCCTATAAATTTCATAAATATATGTGACTCTGGGGGTGGGTCAAAGTGTTAAAGCTCGTGAATGTTTTCTTTTCAACAAGATTAAAAAAAAAAAACAGTATTCAATACACGCCAACTGTCTAATGTCTCCATCAAAAGAGAAATCCCACCTCTCACACAAGGGAACTTGTTGCAAGAGGGAACTGCAAAGGGAGATAACTGAGGAGGATGTTTTAATGAGTTCTGCCTCATCTGGTAGTCATCAGTGTACTAAATGGCACGCGCTCAGCAACTTTAGTGCTGTTTCTGCAGTTTCACTAAGTGCTGTCTCAGTGATTGATGGATCCAACTAGATATTACCGCTGAAGTCATAACAGTCCACACCTTTCGTTTGCAAATTAGTTTTATGGTTGAATAAACGTTGCTCGAGCGTACGAGGACATGGCAAACAAATACGAGGCAGGATGAACCCTCTTTTTCTCTTTGGGGGGGTGGGGGGGTGGGGGTATGGACAGTGGCCATCCCATAATCGTTACAATTTCCCCGGCTGAGGGCCTCCTCCCTTTATTCCGGAACGTTCTCCGGGCTCTTTGAAGTCTTGTTTCTGAATGTTCTCGTGCCATCTGTGAAAACATCTGCTTGACCACAGACAAAAACAACCTGCTTCACACTGTCCGAAAAAGCACCGAACCACCATTTTGCGGGCCAATCGCATCCTGTTTTCATATCCTACCCAGCTTACTGCTTGTCCCGCGCTGACCGATCCCATCATCTCCACAGATGATCCAGCGGCACACAAGCATGTTTGCCCTGCTCTGTGAATGCGGCATTACAGTGGTGTTTTAGTATGTTTGGTGACACCATACTTGCAGCTGGTTCTGACCGCTATATAATTGCTCATAACCCTTGTCACAGGCATACATAAATGTTATGACAAGGATATTATTTGTGATGTGTCAGTAGGGTTCATGATGCTTTTCATCCCATGTTTGTTAACATTATGTCAATTGATGCAAGGTTTTCATAATGCTTGTCTATACTACGGCCATTGATTTGAGCTGATAAAGGCTTTGTAAATACTTTATAAGCCCCACTACAACTAAAACGCAACCAAATTTTCAATAAACACCCTTCATATTCATTGCTCATATCAGCACAGACAGAGCCCTAAAATTCAAATTCATGCAGAGTGTTGGAGGCAGATCAGGCTGGTGTGCTTTATATATAATCTGACAGAACAATAAACGAGCACACAAAAAACGCAAAAAGCAATCATCTATAATGTATCAGTCCCCAGTATGTTTCCCAGGGGGGTGCAAATTCAGGGAATTGTAAAGATAATTGCATCACTAGTTATGATTTAACAGTCAATATCATTACTTTGTGTGTTGCAATATTGCATACTGGAGCCGTCATTATTGTTTTCCACTTTGTTCTGATCTTCCTTCATCTCACCTCTTTGTAGCTTGCAACAGCCGAGAAAGGCAAATAGTGGTCACCTCATGTCACGTCATATTAGAGACGGTTTAGCATAGTGGTGAGGAGCAGGGCTTGCAACCAAAAGGCTGCTGGTTCAATTCCCTGCTGGAGCACTGCTGCTGTACCCTTGGGCAGGACACTTAACCCAGAATTGCCTCAGTAAATATCCAGCTGCATAAATTCTTAACATGTAAAAATGGTAACATACGTAAGTTGCTCTGGAAACTGATGATAATTGACAATAATGTAATATTATAAATATATTTATATTACATAATCACATCTTCTCACGTTTTACTGTTACTGGTGGGTATCGTAGTCTCAGGACAGGTTCTCATGGTGCGTGCACTCACCTTCACAAAAAGCCGCCTGCATAAACTTTTCAGCAGAGCAATTAAAAGCAGCCTGTTACATCTCCCGGACAGATCAGCAACTGCTCAGAGATGTTAATTAGCCTTCTACTGAGCCTCGCTGCTGTATGTTAAACAGGATAACTCCAGGTGCCAACTAAAACACAGACAGTGCCACATGAGAGGAATTCTCAAACTCCCTTACCCCCCCCCCCCCCCCCCCCCCCACACATACACACACCCCTCCTGACAAGCGCACACTCTAGATATGCTTATGCCATTAATTAAAAAAATATCACCCACAAACTATATCAGATACTTAGCACCGAAAGTGTTCTGCTAATTGCTAATGTGCATATTAATTAAGGAAGAGATTAATTACATGACATTGTGTTAGAACAATGAGAAATTTTGCATAAATTGAATAAATGTTGCACCGGTAATGCTAATAGATATTAAGCGCGTGTGCATATGTTCACCTGAAAGTGAAACGTGGGTGAAACCTTTTACCTTTTTCTAACTGACTGATGTACCTTCTAATTTAGGAAATACCACTTTTAAAAGGGAACAGTGTCCCTTGCACTCTGTGGGAATTGTTCTCTCTCATAGGTCAACAGAGTTTAATGTTATCTTCAATCAGCAAAATAAAAATTATTATTTAGTAATTCACTTCAGAGCAGTTGGCGAACACTGTCAGAGCACAAAACAAATAGGTGAAATAACAAATATAAATGTGCCAACAGGTAGCCAGGAATCACAAAATATCAAAGCAATAAAACAGTCAAATAAAACTCACATGGCATATGGATGTCAACATTAAAAGGTGGGAGACAGGTGAGACACATACTGCGAATATAAGCAGGATAATGTGTGACTGAACTAAATAATTGAAATTAAATACATAACTACGGCGTGTAAAACATTCCAAAAACAGCTGAAATTCAGTTCTGAATTTCAATTTTCAAACAGCTATTCAGCACTGCTCAATGTCAAAATAAACAACAGAATGATTCAAGCAAAAATACTTGTGTCATATCACAAAATTATAGACAAGTGAAAACAAAATGATTAAATGAAGACAAATCATGGCATAAAAACCATTAGTTGATTTTAAATCCCTATTTTAAAAGGTAATTATAACATAACACTGAGCTGACACATTGACACAGCAAAACACTCCAATTACCATAAATCAGGACTGGGGTAACTTAGCAGTATGAAGCCACACAAGTGACTCACTAATGGTTAGTTTTTCCCAGATGGGCACAGTGCATGGTAGATGGCAGAAAGCCATCACCACATAAAACTACTAACACGCCCGGTGAGCAAGCTAGGGATAAGAAAAAACGCAGGGGCACCAGGCACAGATTAAAGTCTCATCTCACATGCGTCAGAAGCTGGTCCAGGGTCCTGGGGCACTCCACACTGGTGGCTGGCACATTCATACAGTACGAGTCAAAAGTTTGGACACACTTTCTTTCTTTCTTTATTTTTTCTTTATTTTTATTTCTTAATAGTAAAGGCATCAAAACTATAAAATAACACCAATGGAATTATGAAGTGACCAAAAAGGTGTTATAAACTATTCAAAACTATCTTTTTTAAAATTAAATTTTTTGGGTGGGGGGGGAAGAAATTCATACATTGGCAACTTTTATATTTGTATAAGAAACAAATTTCAAGCATTTTTCTTTAGATCAAAAAGAATGATTGAATGCGTGCTTCCCAGTATCTTAATCAGGTGTGTCGAAACTTTTGACTGGTGCTGTACATGTTGGCTGCTGCCACAGAATCACAGACTCTAAACTGCTTTGCTACCCTGTGATTCTGTCTTTGCCCGTAATTCTCAACAGCCCAACCTATTAACTGTCACCGTCAACAGCGTCAAAGCATAGAGCAGTGACCTCTGCACAAAAAAAAAGGCCAGCCGTGTTGACAAAGCCAGGTGCATTTAGTAGAGACAAAGCATGCCGAAAACACCTAGTTATCTCCTGCCTTCTTCCTACTTGCACCTCCCTTCCTACAGGTCCAAATTAGCATTCCGCCAGCACGCCCAAATCCCAATATTCCTTGTAGGGTCAGATAAATCAAAGCTGCACACATCCAAAGAATATCAGAGAGAGGGATTCATAGATTAGCGCCAACGGGCTCGTATGGCTAATTAAAAAAGAAGTGGGGGGAAAAGAGTTCTTGTCTGCTCTCCAAGGACGCGGTGCGCAATGATTAGCTTCGGGTGATCAATAGCTCCCATCGCAGGTGGGCTCTAGGGGATAAGAACCAAGCTCCTCTGAATTTCAAATAAAAACAAAGTCGCTTCACTGAGAGCTGCATGAATTATTGAACTTTTTTCTGGAGACTGGGAACGGAAGTGGTAGGGGTGCATTTTTTTTTTTTTCGTTTTTTTTTTTTTTCGCTGGAACTAATAAAAGGAAAGTGCTGAAACTCTAAGACGAAATGTCAAGAAACATTAACAGTGATGGTGCCGAGAACAGACACACCGCCATTTGTCTGACTATTGAGGTGCTTTCACTGACGTGCAAAAACAGTGGCTGGGGATTGAGTCATGAATACGCACAGTTCGATGCAGTACAGGAAGTATCGACGTTTTTACAGTCCTGTTTTTGCTTTGGACTAATACGGGTCAATGCACTCTAATGCTGTGGTTTGGGATCGGATCAGATCAGTTCAGGGAGGGGGGGTGAGGGGGGGGGGGGGCTATGGCTTATAAAAAAGTGCAGCTTTGGCACACTTAGCAGCTATTGACCTCTGCTGAGAGGAATAAGAGGAAGACAGGATTAATGCAGAAGAGTGCCCCAATTTACACAAATCTACTCCCGCATTTTGACCCTCACTAGCTACTAATTGACCCTGTTGCTGTACAGCAAATTGCACAGCCATTTAAAATGTGATATGTACACATCAGTAAAAGCACTTGTGTGGGCCTAACAGATGTGTTAGCTTTTCCCATTCCCACCAACTTCCAAATAAAACATAAATCAGTGGCCAACACATACACAACAGTTTTTAATAATCCAGTAACTAAAAACGTCACCCATTTCAGATGTGTACAAGCTACTATGGTAGTGCAAAAGTACACTACAGTGGCGTGAAAGTATAATTCAATTCATTTTAACTCAAAGTTGTTTAGTCATTGTCTCTATTATTGCTTGGAAGATCTAGACTACGAAGCCAATTTTTCTGCTCATCTTTCCTGCTAATTATGGCGACTGAATTAACATGTTCGTTTATGAAGCCAAAATTTAAATCGCATCACTAATTACTCAATCAGATAAAGCAGAAAATCAATTCACAGTGCAACATCTCACATATGGTCACAAACCTGTTAGACCTTATCCACAGAAAGCGTACATTTTCTGGTGTTCTGTTTGAACACACAGGGAGAATAAACTCACATCATGAGAATAATACGTTTACCATGTATACTGTAGTTCATATCATGGAGTAGGTTTGGTGCACTGCAATGCAAGAAACATCAATTTCTCACAGAGCAAAGGACTTGAAAATTGAATTATTTGATAGCTGAAATGTGTTTGGACATCTGTCATGTTAACCATCAAGAACAAACATACATCTTGGTAAGAATGCATTTTTACAAGGGGCTGAGGGGATTAACTTCAGCAACCTGCGGAAGGGAAATGAATAAATAAGGCTGTGCACTATACCGACCGCATCGAGTCACTTCTATAAGAGCCGAGAACGCGTATCTTCTGATACCAGAGAGCGCAATATGGATGCCTGCTAAATAGCAGCACTGGGCCCTTATGCACCGTTGCCTTGGTGATGTGGCGTAGGAAGCAGGGTGCCCCCTGCTGTAATCAGCTCGCCTGTTAACCCTCGTAAACAACAACAGCGAAGGTGATCTGTTCGTGCCCATCTTCTAACCCCCCTCGGCTCTGTCCGATACAAACCGGCACGTGTCTCTCGATAGATTTGATTTGTATTAGAGGCGAGCTTTGAAGGGCCCTTCCCTCTCCCGGAAGCACACCTACTCATTATCCAACCACTGCACTGCAGAGTGAATAGGAAAATGCCATGTAATGATTATCATGATAAAAGCAATTGGACCAGGAGCAAATAAAAAAAAAGCATGGGCTCTGCCTTATTTACCACTAACAATGTTTTTGTGTGGAAAAGCCAGACATAATTTACTTATGAATAATTGACTTCTCCCATATTAAAATCTCTGGAGAGGCTTTTGGTCTATTCTCAAGAAGGCGCCACCGCATGCACTGCAAATTAGCCTTTCAGAAACGCCTCATCTCGCTACCAGTGAACACAACGCATTGTGTTTTTTTTTTCGCCTTCTCTTTTCATTCCTGTCCCCCAGTAATAACCTTCAACTAACCTTTAAACCTCGCTGAATAATTTAAATCCTATTTTCATATCAATGGAGGAGTCAAGCCAGGCAATTATCTTTTATCTGTATACTTTGCCGTCAGAGCAAAGCATAATAAAGTTTTCCCAAGTGGGGCCGAAGGAGAGAGCGAGAGAGAGAGAGGGAGAGGGAGAGAGGGAGACGGAGAGCGGGGAAGCGCGAGATGCTATCTGAAGACGTTAATGCAGTGATGAATTATTCAGTAATGACTACGAGATCTGTCATAAAAAACACTGCTTACATCTGCACTGTGTTCTTGGGGGTTGAGCAGAGCAGTGCACGGGCGCCAGAAAGACACTAAAGATAAACATGACAAATTGGTAGATCATCTGTTCAATTAGGACAGCAGAGCAGGTGTGCTAGTGCAGCGGTTGGGCCACATGATGACACAGTTACAGGCCAGACCAGAGGCATGATGGGAAATACCTCATTTGCGTGACAGTGATTTAGAGTGGTGCAGCATGAGGATATCCAGAAAAAAAAAACAGTTCAAATTCCCCCTGGTGCTCATTAAAATTCGACTGCACAGACCCCCCCCCCCACCACACACACACACACACACACACACACACACACACACACACACACACACACACACACGCACGCGCACTCACTCACACGCGCAAGCACACACGCACACACATACACGCACACACACACTTTCTTCCTCTCTCCTCTTGTTGGCTCTCTGATTGCCTCAGCGGACCAGCCAGGATCATTTTTATTAATTCATAAAACACATTGCGCCAGTGATTGAGCTGGAGGAGCACTGGAGCAGCAAAACACGGGTGATGGGAAAATATCACACGTCTCCGCATCCGAAAAAGATAGAGAGAGAGAGAGAGAGAGAGGGAGACAAGAGGGAAGTAAAGTGGGGAAGGCAGAATGGGGGATGAGTATATGAGAGAGAGAGAGAGAAATAAGGAGGTAAGAAGTGAGTCGGGCGAGGAGAATGAGTGAAGGAGCAACGCGGGATGTGTATACGTGTGTGTGTGTGTGTGTGAGAGAGAGAAAAATAGAGAGAGAGAGAGAGCGAGAGAGAGTAAGAGAGAGACACGTTTTGAAATATTAATCTATGGCTCTGGCCATCGGCTGGTAGACAAAGCAGAGGCATGAAGCAAGTGAATGTTTGAAGCGAGGGGAATTTTCCCCTTGCACTCTTAAAGCCAGGCAGGCCTCACCATCAGCCGCGCCGAGAGGGAGAATGAGGGGGAGCTAGTGACCCTGCCTTGACGTGTCTGTTGTATACCTGACTCGCCCAAGGGAAGGATGGGTCTCTTTTTTTTTCAAAAGATCCCCGGTATCAGAGCTGAGATATTCCTCTAAACACCTGGATTTTTTCCCCCAGCCCCCTGGCCGAAGCCACTTGGGAGAGATGCAATATTAAAAAAGCTCCGGTCCCATTTGAAGTCATTGACAGGAATGCGCGCGGCAGCTCGAGCAATCCAGCCTTCATTTCCGCTGTGTACTCAGAGAGGCTCTGGGAGAGGTAGGCTCCTCTGGTTGAGTGCGTACCGCGGACGGCACGGGAGCCTCCCCACGGGACCGGTTTCCACTGGAGGATCTGGTCCGGGGGGGGGGGGGGGGGGGGGGGGGGGTGTGGGGACGTGGGGGGGAGAAAATATCAGAATTAATAAGGTCTCATTTCATGGATGCTTTCCAATTCGCTGCGTTTTTCCTCCATGCTGTGACAGTTGAAAGGAAGTCTCCCAGGAGGTTCTTTATTATCGGAAAACATGGCGGGGGGCTAGCGGGCGCTGCGGACAAGGAGCTGTGACATGCATTTCCTCATGTGATGCTGATGAGAGATGTCACTGGACCAGCGATGGGATGGGGTGGGGGGGGGGGGGGACATGATGAGCGGCCATGATTGTTTTGCCCCTCTGTCTGTTATCGTCACATACCACTCCAAACCCCCCCACCCCTGTGCCTTTCCGCGCCCCCCCCAACACGGAAGCACATTGGCAAGGACAGGGTGCCCTCCCCCAGACAGATGTGTTGGAAGTGACAGAGCGGCAGTGCCACGAGCCATCTGTGAAAGACCTCATCATCATCATCATCATCAGCACCCGGCTGTGACGCTACGCACACTCTCCGGGGGCAAGAAGGCCAAGCTGGTCATGTGACCTGCTACGTTTTTTTTTTTTTTTTCCTTTCTTTCTTTCTTTTTTTTTTCCCCATTAACACAACTCATCACAGCCCTCTTGCTGTTCACTGCACCAGCTCAGGGCAGACACGGGGACATGGGGCGAGGCAGCGGTCGGGTGTCAGGGTGACCTTCTCAAGGTTCCACACCATGTGACCGGGGAACAAAATATGTCCGGTTTGAGAATACCACACCCCGTGGACTTACAGACTGCATTCAGCCACATTCGAGATTTAACAAACTGAGCAACTGGACAGAACAGTCTTCCCACAGTGTCTGCACTGACAGCAATAAAGGCTAAAATAAGACATCAGAACATCACAGCACCAGAAAAAAAAAACCTCAACTCTCTGAATCACTCTGGCAAAAGATTTCTCTTCAAAAACAATTATATTGAAAAACATAAATACCATTGGCACATACATAGACTAATTAAGTTAGTTCGATATCCTTTTTGTATTAAAAGACAGAAATAACATTGACAGGATGGCTCACTTTCTCTAGCTCTTCATTTACTGTATCCTGCTGGGACTGTTAGAATAGCCCTCAGACAAGCTTTTCTCCCTTAATAATAATAACGATTCTCTCTAATTATGCAAATAACATCTGATTAGCATAACTTGTGTTCTGTGTCACTACAAACAGCAGAATACCCTCAAAGCCTATAATGGTATTATTCTGCTTCTGTGTTTTTTTTTTTTCCCCTCCGGTTTGCTAATGAAGATATGAGGAGGCAGTTGTGTTTACCACTCTCTTTGGTGTCGGCACAAAGGGAGAGGAGGGAGCAGAGTGACAATGCCGCTGTCAGAACGCTGCCCCCTGCAGGCAGGCCGCCCGCAGCGCAGCCGACACCTCGCCGAGGTGACAGCCCAGAATGTTCCGGGCGCAGCGAGAGCCCAGGGGGAGAGGCGGGACTCGTTCACAGAGCCTGCAGCAGGCGTTAAAGACGCCAGTTTAAGGCAGATCAAATACAATCTAAAATCCATAACCCTGAGAAGAACAAACAGCACACGCCGGGAGAACATTACAAAAGAAAACCCCACGCGCAGACGCCCTGGGCGGTATTGGCGCCTCTGCACAGAGACATGGGGGTCCATCACAGCCAGACAGCCAGCAAGCCAGGCAGTCACACACACACACACACACACACACACACACACACACACACATATACATATACATATAGAAACACACACACACACACACAGATATACATATAGAAACACACACACACACACATATACATATAGAAACACACACACACACATATACATATAGAAACACACCCACACACATGTACACACACATATATATACATTTAGAAACACACACATACATATATACATATGGAAACACACCCACACACACAGACACACATGCAAACATACACCCATACACACACACATACAAACTCTCTCTCACACACAAACACACACACACACACACACACACACCCACACACGCAAACATACACTCCAACACATACATACAAGCCCACATACATACACATTCTGACACATATGTACACGCACACATACACACACAAACATACACCCACACACTCACGCATATACATATGCACATACACATACACATACATATACATAGCCTAGCATACATTCATGCACCCCCACATACACATACAGACATATACACACATACACATGAACACACAATGGTACAGTACGTGCTGGCAGGTTAATGAAGTCTCTCACCCCATAAACATATCCCACATTTCAAAGTGACGTTTGCAAAATAAATACCAGGGTATCAGTTGCATCCATCAAACTGCGCTACCAAGCAAACTCCACACACTCATACAGAGCAGTACTGGCTCAATTTCAGTCACCTGTCACAGATGCAACCACATTAAATTTCATTGTGTTGAATTGCTACAGCTGCAAACATTTGAAATGCTACATAACACTACTGCGTTAATACTACTTGAGAACCAAAACTATTTAGATACTCATGATTGTCAGTGTTATGATTTTAAGCTGAGTGGGGCAACCTCACGTTATCCACACACTATCACTGATACTGTAAATACACTGTTGAAGGGGCTGGGAGTCAGTGCTCAGTTTTTTTTTAATAGATTGTGGTGTAGGTGACATTTATGTCTCAAAAAAATATCTGTGGGTGAAAGTTCACAGCAAAATTTCATCTTGAAATGTGATATAAAACATGTCCAATATTGTTCCCTTTATTATATGTGACCTTTGTGTTGCTGGGGGCTTAGGAGAGTGGACAGGGGTGTCATTACTGAGGGGGGTGGGGGTGGACAGGTGAGGGGGGGGTATCTGTGGACTGGACACCCCAGGGCACACCCTGACACAGTGCTGTTAACGAGAACGAAGGGTGGGGGTGTGGTGAGGGCCCAAAGCGCTCATGTACCTTCAGTGAGGGCGGGGGGTGGGGTTGGGAGTGGCGGGGGGATGGGGGGGGGTCGGAAGCCCAAAGGCACGGAGTGGATCACCTGGGACCTATAACACACACAATGGATAAACAATAGGAAAATTACAGCAGAGAGGGAGGGAGAGAGAGGGAGAGGGACTGAGAGAGAGAGGGAACGAGGGAGTAGAATAAATAAACCATCAAAAGCCACTACACAAAGAGGGAGAGAGGGGAAAAAACAGGGCGATAGAAAGCCCTTCCTCCAGATGGGAACACAGCAAGGCCCAGGAGCGCCACAGCTCACACCTTGCGAGCACACACTGAAGTCCCCTGTGAATCGCCTCACCGCCCCGCATCGCCTTCCTCTGATGCAGCCCGGCCCCTCCCACTTCCTGTCTCAAGGACAAAAACAGGCCTCTGCTGTCACAACCTACCCTGGGAAACCCAGGAAAACTCTTAGGAAGTGGGTCTACGCTGTCTTTGGCCATCCTGGCTGTTACAGAATGTCTTCATGGGCCTACGCAGTCAGGACTGTTACAGAATGTCTTCATGGGCCTACGCAGTCAGGACTGTTACAGAATGTCTTTATGGGCCTACGCAGTCAGGACTGTTACAGAATGTCCTTATGGGCCTACGCAGTCAGGACTGTTACAGAATGTCTTTATGGGCCTACGCAGTCAGGACTGTTACAGAATGTCTTCATGGGCCTACGCAGTCAGGACTGTTACAGAATGTCTTCATGGGCCTACGCAGTCAGGACTGTTACAGAATGTCTTTATGGGCCTACGCAGTCAGGACTGTTACAGAATGTCTTCATGGGCCAACACAGTCAGGACTGTTACAGAATGTCTTTATGGGCCAACGCAGTCAGGACTGTTACAGAATGTCTTTATGGGCCAACGCAGTCAGGACTGTTACAGAATGTCTTTATGGGCCTACGCAGTCAGGACTGTTACAGAATGTCATCATGGGCCTACGCAGTCAGGACTGTTACAGAATGTCTTTATGGGCCAACACAGTCAGGACTGTTACAGAATGTCTTCATGGGCCTACGCAGTCAGGACTGTTACAGAATGTCATCATGGGCCTACACAGTCAGGACTGTTACAGAATGTCTTTATGGGCCTACACAGTCAGGACTGTTACAGAATGTCCTTATGGGCCTACACAGTCAGGACTGTTACAGAATGTCTTTATGGGCCTACACAGTCAGGACTGTTACAGAATGTCTTTATGGGCCTACACAGTCAGGACTGTTACAGAATGTCTTCATGGGCCTACACAGTCAGGACTGTTACAGAATGTCCTTATGGGCCAACACAGTCAGGACTGTTACAGAATGTCTTCATGGGCCTACGCAGTCAGGACTGTTACAGAATGTCATCATGGGCCAACACAGTCAGGACTGTTACAGAATGTCTTCATGGGCCTACGCAGTCAGGACTGTTACAGAATGTCCTTATGGGCCTACACAGTCAGGACTGTTACAGAATGTCCTTA